>NC_134487.1:82164477-82249477 GCF_040206685.1 Ascaphus truei | reverse complement strand
AGAGAGACAGAGAGGGTGAGAGAGACAGAGAGACAGAGAGGGTGAGAGAGACAGAGAGGGTGGGAGAGACAGAGAGGGTGGGAGAGACAGAGAGGGTGGGAGAGACAGAGAGGGTGGGAGAGACAGAGAGGGTGGGAGAGACAGAGAGGGTGAGAGAGACAGAGAGGGTGAGAGAGACAGAGAGGGTGAGAGAGACAGAGAGGGTGAGAGAGACAGAGAGGGTGAGAGAGACAGAGAGGGTGGGAGAGACAGAGAGGGTGGGAGAGACAGAGAGGGTGGGAGAGACAGAGAGGGTGGGAGAGACAGAGAGGGTGAGAGAGACGGAGAGACAGAGAGGGTGAGAGAGACGGAGAGACAGAGAGGGTGGGAGAGACAGAGAGGGTGGGAGAGACAGAGAGGGTGGGAGAGACAGAGAGGGTGGGAGAGACAGAGAGGGTGGGAGAGACAGAGAGGGTGGGAGAGACAGAGAGGGTGGGAGAGACAGAGAGGGTGAGAGAGACAGAGAGGGTGAGAGAGACAGAGAGGGTGAGAGAGACAGAGAGGGTGAGAGAGACAGAGAGGGTGAGAGAGACAGAGAGGGTGAGAGAGACAGAGAGGGTGAGAGAGACAGAGAGGGTGAGAGAGACAGAGAGGGTGAGAGAGACAGAGAGGGTGAGAGAGACAGAGAGGGTGAGAGAGACAGAGAGGGTGAGAGAGACAGAGACGGTGAGAGAGATACAGAGAGGGTGAGAGAGACGGAGAGGGTGAGAGAGACGGAGAGGGTGAGAGAGACGGAGACGGTGAGAGAGACGGAGAGGGTGAGAGAGACGGAGAGGGTGAGAGAGACGGAGAGGGTGAGAGAGACGGAGACGGTGAGAGAGACGGAGAGGGTGAGAGAGACGGAGAGGGTGAGAGAGACGGAGAGGGTGAGAGAGACAGAGAGGGTGAGAGAGACAGAGAGGGTGAGAGAGACAGAGAGGGTGAGAGAGACAGAGAGGGTGAGAGAGACAGAGAGGGTGAGAGAGACAGAGAGGGTGAGAGAGACAGAGAGGGTGAGAGAGACAGAGAGGGTGAGAGAGACAGAGAGGGTGAGAGAGACAGAGAGGGTGAGAGAGACAGAGAGGGTGAGAGAGACAGAGAGGGTGAGAGAGACAGAGAGGGTGAGAGAGACAGAGAGGGTGAGAGAGACAGAGAGGGTGAGAGAGAGAGACAGAGAGGGTGAGAGAGAGATACAGAGAGGGTGAGAGAGACAGAGAGGGTGAGAGAGACAGAGAGGGTGAGAGAGACAGAGAGGGTGAGAGAGACAGAGACGGTGAGAGAGAGATACAGAGAGGGTGAGAGAGACGGAGAGGGTGAGAGAGACAGAGACGGTGAGAGAGACGGAGACGGTGAGAGAGACGGAGACGGTGAGAGAGACGGAGAGACAGAGAGGGTGAGAGAGACAGAGACGGTGAGAGAGACAGAGACGGTGAGAGAGACAGAGACGGTGAGAGAGACAGAGACGGTGAGAGAGACAGAGACGGTGAGAGAGACAGAGACGGTGAGAGAGACAGAGACGGTGAGAGAGACAGAGACGGTGAGAGAGACAGAGACGGTGAGAGAGACAGAGACGGTGAGAGAGACAGAGACGGTGAGAGAGACAGAGACGGTGAGAGAGAGATACAGAGAGGGTGAGAGAGACGGAGAGGGTGAGAGAGACGGAGAGGGTGAGAGAGACAGAGACGGTGAGAGAGACAGAGAGACAGAGAGGGTGAGAGAGACAGAGAGGGTGAGAGAGACAGAGAGGGTGAGAGAGACAGAGAGGGTGAGAGAGACAGAGAGGGTGAGAGAGACAGAGAGGGTGAGAGAGACAGAGAGGGTGGGAGAGACAGAGAGGGTGAGAGAGACAGAGAGGGTGAGAGAGACAGAGAGGGTGAGAGAGACAGAGAGGGTGAGAGAGACAGAGAGGGTGAGAGAGACAGAGAGGGTGAGAGAGACAGAGAGGGTGAGAGAGACCGAGACGGTGAGAGAGACCGAGACGGTGAGAGAGACAGAGACGGTGAGAGAGACAGAGAGGGTGAGAGAGACAGAGAGGGTGAGAGAGACAGAGAGGGTGAGAGAGACAGAGAGGGTGAGAGAGACAGAGAGGGTGAGAGAGACAGAGAGGGTGAGAGAGACAGAGAGGGTGAGAGAGACAGAGAGGGTGAGAGAGACAGAGAGGGTGAGAGAGACAGAGACGGTGAGAGAGAGATACAGAGAGGGTGAGAGAGACGGAGAGACAGAGAGGGTGAGAGAGACGGAGAGACAGAGAGGGTGAGAGAGACGGAGAGACAGAGAGGGTGAGAGAGACGGAGAGACAGAGAGGGTGAGAGAGACGGAGAGACAGAGAGGGTGAGAGAGACGGAGAGACAGAGAGGGTGAGAGAGACGGAGAGACAGAGAGGGTGAGAGAGACGGAGAGACAGAGAGGGTGAGAGAGACGGAGAGACAGAGAGGGTGAGAGAGACGGAGAGACAGAGAGGGTGAGAGAGACGGAGAGACAGAGAGGGTGAGAGAGACGGAGAGACAGAGAGGGTGAGAGAGAGAGAGAGAGGTTGAGAGAGAGAGACAGGGTGACACACACACAGCCACTGACACACACAGCCACTGATACACACACACACCCATCGACCGACACCCACCCACTGACTGACACACACCCCACACCGATACCCACACACCCCCACACACCCCCCCACACACGATACACACCCACCCACTGATACACCAACCCACCCATTGATACACACACGCACCCATTGATACACACACGCACCCACTGATACACACACCCACCCACTGATACACACATCCACCCACTGATACCCACCCACTGATACACACCCACCCATATACACTGATACACACCCACACCGATACACCCAAACCGATACACACCCACACCGATACACACCCACACTGATACACCCCCACTGATACACCCCCACTGATACACCCCCACTGATACACCCCCACTGATACACCCCCACTGATACACCCCCACTGGTACACACCCACTGATACACCCCCACTGATACACCCCCACTGGTACACACCCACTGATACACACACACCGATACACACACACACACCGATGCACACACCCACCGATGCACCCACACCCACCGATGCACCCACACCCACCGATACACACACACACACACACATATACACACACACAGCCATCGATACACACCCACACCCACCGATACACACCCACACCCACCGATACACACCCACCCACCCACACCGATACACACCCACCCCCACAGATACACACCCACCCCCACAGATACACACCCACCCCCACAGATACACCCCACCCCCACAGATACACACCCACCCCCACAGATACACACCCACCCCCACAGATACACACCCACCCCCACAGATACACACCCACACCCACTGATACACACCCACACCCACTGATACACACCGATACACACCCACACACACACAAACACACCCACTGATACACCCACACCCACTGATACACGCCCACACCCACTGATACACACCGATACACACCCACACACACACTGATACACCCACACACCCACCCACTGATACACACACCCACACACACCCACTGATACACCCACCCACACTGATACACACCCACCCACACCCACTGATACACAACTGATACACACCCACCCACCTATACACACATACCCACCAATACACACACCCAGATACATACACACACCCAGATACACACACACACACACACACACACACACACACACACACACACACACACACACACACACACACACACACACACTGATACATACACACACACACACACACACTGATACACACACACACTGATACACACACACACTGATACCCACACAAAGTGATACACACACACACAAAGTGATACACACACACACATTGATACACACACACACACACTGATACACACACAGACACACACACTGACACACACACACACTGACACACACACACACTGATACACACACATACTGATACACACACACACACACACACTGATACACATATATACACACTGATACACACACACACACAGTGAAGTAGGAGAGCAGAGGCAGCGACGGGCGCACCACCACTGCCCGCCCCGCGCCCCTCTCCTGTACCAAGGGGAGGGGGGAAGGGAGTGCCAGGAGGCAAAGGGACAGGAGGCCAGCGATCCAAGCAGGCAGCTCCCCGCCTCCCCCTGCACCATCTGCCAGCGAACCACCACTGCCCGCCCCGCGCCCATCTCCTGTACCAAGGGGAGGGGGAAGGGAGCGCCAGGACACAAAGGGACAACACAAGGCAAAGGGACAACAGGAGGCAAAGGGGGGACAACAGGAGACAAAGGGGGGACAACACCAGGCAAAGGGGGGACAACACCACACCTGCCTCCCCCCCCGGCGGGTGCACCCCCGCTACCCCCTCCACCCCCTCCTATCACCCCGGGGAGGAGGGGGACACCGTGCAGCCGACAGAGGAGCCAGGAGCGGGAAGAGAGACACACCACTCACCGTGTGCTCTGCAGAAGGAAGCGGAAGCCCTGCCCCCGGCACCCTCTGACCTGCAGTCAATCCCCTGCGGCCCGGCCGGCATTCTAAGCCCCGCTCCCTGCATCCATTCATTCATTCTACAGGCTCAGCATTCATTCTACATAGAAAAAAAACTTACGTGCTCCCGCATCTCCTCACCGCCACCGCCTCGCCGCATACCGGGACCAGGGCCAAAAACCGGGACATTTCCGGGACGGACCAGCAACCGGGACAGGGCACAAAAAAATGGTCACCCTAATTATGGATGAAGTATTTATATTTTTATAGACCAGATACAGATGAGTTGCTAAATTAAAAAAAACCTATCCTAGTATTTTCTAATTAACGCTTTAATACTGTAGTAGTAACATTTCCATAAATACAATACATTGCTGCAGAAAAAGAACAATGGGCCGCAGAAGTGGTAAAATCTGAATTACAGAGCAGTGGGAAGTGGAATTCTGTCCTCAGCAAACATGACCACCACACAACTTCCTGTCTGCAAATCAATTATTATGGGTAATGTCCCTGATAACTATTACTGACTAACTAATGGAAAGCGGTGCGGAAACAGTTTGGATACACTGAGTACCTTTTCTTGGCTGTGTTTTATTGTTATTACATCTCCACAACTACGAGATCCAAAATGTAAGACCAATCAGACCCTGCATCGATAGGAAAAAATGCTAATTTCATAACCCTGCCAAAGATCCCACAGTACAGATTGTAAAAAATGCATTACTTTATTGGAACTGATAATATACTGGCCAGCATATGAAAACTCTTTTCAGGGAGGTTTGGTTGGAAAATGCAGATCACTTCATCTTCTATTGACGTGCTGTGGGCTAAATGAATATTTTACAAGGAAAAGGTGAAAAAGTATATATTTTCAGAAATGTTTGCTGGAAAATAGAGAGCATTGGCCAGTAGGATGAATTTACCTTGTTGGGTGAAGAGCAAACTAGAATCGGACAGGAGTTGAACCAACAACCTATGTTTCAGAACGTTTTAACAGAAATATTTAATAGAAATGTTCAACAGAAGAGTGTTAGCTGGTGGAATCTCTTCTTTGACATACACGGTGATCTTGCGAAATGAAAATGACTAGATATATTCAAAACTTAATATTTAAATCTTTGAGATCCTATATGTATTTTTTGTTTAGTGCTTGGATAGCCCAAGCACTGCTGCTCCATTCATGCACTTAAGTGAGTAATTTATATAATTACCTTGCTTGACATAAACACATACACTGTTTAGTGAGAAACTGTACATACAGTAATACCGCGCTCCTCCCTATAGAAGTTTGCTGCTGGTAAAAAGAAAGGCCTCACATATAGAAAAACAAAAAGAACGATTCCTGCGCTCCTAAAATAAAATAATAATCCCATGAAAAAGGGTAATTTTGTTAAACCCTTGGCCAATGCATTTATAATCCTGCATGCCACGACAAGGCATACCCGTATCCAGGGACCTACACTGAATATATGTAATAATGTCCCATGGACTGGTGAAGAAATGTGTGAAAGCCCTGAAGAGGTTAAATAAAGCATAAGCTTATGTGAGTAGTGCAATTAAAATCTGGCCAGAGCCAGTAACATAGTTACCTTACTGTAGAGGTAAACGGTGGGTGCAGAAATTCCCTAAAGTGGATATATTAAAAATTGCACATATTTCTCTCTGTCAGCCTTATACATTCACCTACTCTTCAATAGAGGGTGATGTCCAGACTGACACTGGGGTGTATTATACCTGCACTAATTGGAAAATGGTTAGGGGCTCTGTAACTGCTATGTAAAGCAGATGAGCCAATAAACCCACCCCTATGCCGTTATTTTAGCCTAATTGGTAGGAGCGCAGGAATCGTTCTTTTTGTTTTTCTATACACTGTACCTTCTGTTTATTGTAGAAGGGTAGCCTGGGCTCTTCAATTATTCAACAGGACATCTTGTCTCCTCAAAATCTATGGGCTGATTTCTCTCATATGACATTTTGGAGATGTATACTGTGAATTGTGCTATTAATAACCATAGAATTAAAAAAAAAAAAAAAAATAGGAAATTTGTATTCTTCATTTGCAAAACATAGCCGTGTCTGTACCACATCATCAGTGTATATGGAACTACATAGACAGGTTCACTGTATACAGCTAACATTCTAGCCGTATCAATTACACTCCGCCAGGTGAGCACTCCAACTTAATCATGGAGCCCATAGTCATTTAACCCTTTTTTATACCAGCACTAGCTCACACAGAAACACTATTGCCACATTCTCTGTTTAAACCGTATTTTGATATTGTTTGTAAATGTTCAATCCAATAAACTCTTTGAAGCCACAATGAATATTTTTTTATACCTTCTGTGATTTTATTGATTTAATCGACTCCTATATATATTAGCCCTATTACTGAACTGTGACGATCTTCTTAGAACTGGGAGGTCACTAGAGATGGGCAAATCCGCCCATATCTGTTTCCTGGATTTTCTCACATTTCCCCCCAAAATCTGTTTGGAAGTGTAAAATCCGCAAAAGGATTTGGTCGGTTTTAATCTGTGTGGCTTAATCAAAAACCGCCATTGGATACAACCCGTGGACGGATTTGTAGAATCCAATCTGCGGATTCAGCAATCCATTGGTGGATTCTACAAATCCGTCCACGGGTTGTGGAATGCGCGGGGTGTATTGGTAATAATAATAAAAAAAATCTGCAACCTGTGAATCGCCCTTTTTGAGACTGATCCGCTGAAATCCGCGGATCAACGGAACCGGCCGATCTGCTGCAGAGAAAATTTGCCCCCCAAAATTGCCCATCTCTAGAGGTCACTGCATTATCATCAGGATTATGTATTCTACTCATTTAACCAATCTTTTAAACTCCTTACAGTACACACTACATACAATCTAGCACATGGGCATGTTAACAAATATAAAACATAATTGGTTATGCAATTGCTGAAATGTTTATAATCATTTTTTTAACCTGTTATTGGATGTAGGAAATATTGTTGTTGTGTCATATATGTGCTGTGTGCAGTGCGCAGTGACCACACCGACAACATCCTTTAGGTTGTGTCAAAAAACTATTATGTTTACTAAAAAGCATATATGTTAGCATGTGTCAGTCTACCTTTAATATCCCCTGCAGTAAATAAACCTCAGGTCATGCTATTAAATGTTGCAACTTAGTCTCATTCTTTACCAAATACCAAACACGCTGTGTGATTCTATTAATATCCGTTGTATTTGTAAAATATGCTGAAATTAACTATCATAATCTATTACTCATTGTTTTTTTTTTGGACACAAATCTTTTCTATTCAATGATGGTGTATTTTGTATAGTGATATTGAAAATGTATTTTGTTTAGTGATATTCAAAAAAAGAATGTCCCTCCAAGGTTATAATAAAGGGGTTAGCAATTTATTTTCCAATCTCTCTAAATAATAATACACTGTCCCATGGGAAACCAGAAACGGGAAGTGAATACCATGCATTCCATATCAATATTAGTAGGACTAATGGTGGCCATAAATTGTGGGAACAAGTACCCTGAACCAGAAATGGAAACTAGGTTCCACCATGCGTGCCAGAAAAAAAGTATTTGAAAATATCCGGAAGCAGAAAAGAGGAACATGCCCTTTGACCATATGTTCCAACTGTTTGTTAATATGAGTCACTCTTACACCAGAAACATTGCATGGATTACATTTTAGCATTACAAAGTTCAACCTGATCTAGAATATGGAGTCAAGTAAACCTACTTCCTTTAAGCAGAAAATAACATTTGTTTTATAATAACACTCCCATACTTATGTTCCCTCCAATTCAGAATCGTGGTATCTAATGATTGCTATTCTTCTGTATAGTGTCAGGAACAAGGGCCTCAGACTAAACCCTTTCTCAAAATCTATTAGACAATGCATGAACTTGTTTACAATATTCCGCTTCCTGATCACATATTTATTTAATCCGCATGAACTGACTTTTTGGTATCTTATTCATTATATGTGATGGATGAAAAGAATAACATTTAAATAATGTATTATAAGTCATACGTTTGAGATATAAAGTTGAATGCATCTTATTGTTCTCTTTTACAAATCTAACATCCAAAACGTAAATTTGTTTCTGGTGCCAAGTGAATGTAGAATGCAAGCCTCCAAAATTATTGTTCTAATAACCATGAAATTCTTGCAAAGTTTATATCATCACCTTTCCAGTATTATTGGAACCTAATCCATCGCTTCGGATATTTCTGGAATAGATTAGATTAATCAAAGATAAAATGCTGTTCATAATATCCTATGAATATATATAATAACCTATGAATATATTTGCAACTGAAGGGGCCATTGAGGATTAGATGGCTATACTGTACCTGTTACTTGAGTGAAAAATTGTTATTCAAAACGGAATAAATTATTGCTAAGAACTAGGTCTAATAATAAAAAAAATAGGAGCACTCACAATGGCATGAATAGCTGCCACCAGTGTGCTGTATTCCACAACTGGTGAGAACATCATGAAAAAAGTTAATAAGGCAGCACTGCACTGAACTTGATGAAAAAAGGGAATAAGTTTAATGAACAATAAACGGTTCTGTGTCAAGATACAAAAGGTAAAACAAAATGTGCAATATAAATGCCCATGGATACATAACCATAAGTGGGAATAGAGATGGGCGAATTGTTTTGGCGGCTTGGGATCCGCAGCGGATCACCTGGTTCCAATTGATCCGCTGAAATCCATGGACCAATCTCAAAAAGGGGCGAGTCGCGTGTTGCGGATTTTGTAATTATTATTGCCAATACACTCTGCAGATGCCACAATCCGTTGATGAATTTGTAAGAATCCGCTACGGATTGTATTCAATGGCAGTTTTGATGAATCCACGCGGATTAAAACCGACAAAATCCATTTGGGAATTTTACACTCCAAAACGGATTTTGGGGGGGAAAATGCGAGGAAATCCAGAAAACGGATTTTGGGGGGGAAATGCAAGGAAATCCGGAAAACGGATTTGGGCGGATCCACACATCTCTAAGTTAGACACCTCCCCCACTGCAGTAAGGTGAATTGGTGTCAAAGTCAGGGAGTGTATCGTTGCTAAGAAACAGGGCCAAACTGAGGCAAAAAGGCTTTTTGCATCGTCCAGTGGAGTGCCGCCGCCTCCTCTTATTTTTTTCTTTTCTTTAAGAACTAGGTCTGCTATGCCTATTAGATTAGCATGTCTGTTTATGGAACATTTTCTCTATCTTTAAGTACATTCGATAAAACTTGCATTGTTATATTAGTATAAAGGGAAACATCTACAGATGGAACATGATTTATCTCCACGCTGCCCTGCACTTGGAGCGGGTGAACCACAGCCGAAGTGTGGCCTGATCACAGCCAAGTGCAGCACATAAGGACTAACACAGCGGGGTCCCTGCTTCTGAATGGGACTCACGCTGCATTAATCCTACCGGGCCGCCACCAGTCTGGAAGAGATGTGCAGAGACAGCAGAAGGTAGCAGTCTCTTGTCTCCCTGCACATCTCTTACAGGCGATCGTTCTGTTTTTATTTACATTTGAATTATATAGGATTGAAGCAGGGGGTCTCCGGAGTTTAAACACAATAATCTCAGGTCCGGGGACCCCCTGCTTCCCAAGTACAGGCCTCCGTATTGAGTGCCCGTATCTCCTGCAAGTTCAATGTCCCATGTCACGGCCCACAATAAAAGTAATTAAGGGATTAACCCCTCCCACAAACCTCCTGGGAGGCCTATCCACCTACGATGGGGCAACTAAAACCTTTACCCACCCCATCTACTCCAACAAACCGGGTACGACTATTTAACCCCTTCATTACCTTAGTGGCTAGCCTCTAAGGTAATGAAGCTACTTCTATTTTATTTTTATTACATCGGATTGAAGCTTGGGGTCTTCGGAGCTGAACAGCATTACTTTCAGGTCTGGGGATCCCCTACTTCCTGAGGTACAGGCCCCAGTATGGGATGCCGGTATCTCCTGCAAGTTTAAATGTCCCGGTCATGTGGGCGATGACGCGGGAGATTTAAACTTGCAGGAGACTCCGGCATCTGATACTGTGGCAGTACCTCGGGAAGCAGAGATCTGAAGTTAAAGCAGTTCAGTTTCGGAGACACTCTACGTCCATCCTATGTATTAAAAATAAAACAAAAACAACTTGATCACCTGTAAGAGTTGTGCAGAGAGAGGGACTGCTTCCCCCAGCTCTCTCTGCGCAGCTCTTCCAGACTGTGCGGCCCAGTGGGATTAACGCAGCGGGAGTCCCATTCAGAAGCAGGAACCCCCACTGTGTTAATCCTGATGGAAAATTAGGGTACTAGGATTTTGAGCGCAGGGAAACTGCGGTCGGGCCTCGGTCAGCCTCCATTAAACTGCAGTTTCCTTGCATCCAAAATGTTCATAAATCATGGTCCATCTGTAACACAATAATAATATACTTGTGATATATCCCTCACATATGCTTTATGAATAATAACTCTTGGTAATAGGTGCTGGTCAACAGTGGCTCTAATAACGAGGCACAACTTGAAACGATAGGCCATCGTGGTGGTGGAACAGTCTGCTCACGTACTTTGGGTGCTATGAAAAAAATTGGTATTTGTGTATAATATACTTGAAGACATTTAGTTCCTTTAATACTCTTTGTACCTGGAGTTTCTGCTTCTTCTAATAATTATTGAATTGTTTTATTTAATTTGTGGAATGTTTATAAATGTTTTTATAATATTCAGTATTTCATTGTTCATTACATTCTGTCATGTAAACTTCTTTATCAAGCACTACTGTTCCACCACCCTTGCCTGCCTTTTGTATCACTATCGTTATCATCCATCATTTTCATCCCACATTTATTCAATACTGATTGCAATTTGTTTTTTTAATACTTCATCTTCAATACCTGTCGTTTGAAATGTAAATACTCTGAGTCCTCATGGAATAGTGTTTTCTTTCCAATGTTGAGAAAGTGCCCGAGCATGTTAAGTGCATTTCATCTTTTTGTCATTTAAAACTTTCTATTACTTAATCATTTCTTGTGATGTTTTATTACGTATTTGTTGTTCAGAAATCCTACAGTATCAATACATTACAATCTTAAAGGAAGGCAGGGGAGAAAAAAAACCACAAGCCATGTTGCAGTAGACAGGGCAGCTACAAAGAATGTTTTTCATACAACAATGGCAGAATCATTGTTCAAATTCAGCAAAAATGTATTTGTGTTGGATGTAACGGGTAAAAACTACTATTTGTATTTTACAAAGGAGGTAGACATTTTGCATGTGGATTAGTTTCTGACAGTCAACTCACTTAATATTTTTTGTTTACTTTTAGATGCACCAAGAAGTTTAAAAGCATCAACTGCAACAGCAGAACGCATTTTTCAGAAGCTGAGAAATAAACACGAATTTACAATTTTGTTGACTGTAAAGCAGGCCGCTTTAAATTCAGGAGTTTTTCTTTCTATTCATCACTCAGAACACAGGTAAGTACATAATCATATCTTATCAACATTGCTTTTTTTAATCTTTTTTATGAGCATCCTTTTAAATTGTGGGGGTATATTATTATTATTATTATTATTATTATTATTATCTTTTAATTGTATGGCACCAACATGTTCCGCAGTATAGTACAGTGCATTAACAATGTTTGACACAAGTACAGTACATATATGTTAAGACAAATTGATACAATAACCTAATGCCTTACCCCAAGAAGCTTAAAATCTACAAGGAATGGAGTGGAGACGCAAGGAATAGTATGTTTTAGTTTCTTAGCAAGGGTTGTGGCTGCTAACATCGGGAGAGTGCTGGATAAGTCTCCTTGAAAAGGTGTTTTTTTAAGGAATTTTTAAATGTAAGTCGGGGAGAGTCTGATTGTGCATGGTACAGAATTCCAGAGTTGGGGTGCAGCTTGGAAAGGTCTTTGAGTGTGATGAAGTAATAAGGTAGGTTGAGAGATGTAGATTAAGAGCAGAGCGTTGAGTGCATGTGGGAGAGTACTTGGAAATTAGGTCAGAGATGTAGAGAGGAGCGGTGTTATGTATAACTTTGTAGGTGAGCACAAGTGTCTTGAATTTGACTCTGTAGTGTATGGGTAGCCAATGTAGTGACTTGCATAATGGTGCAGGAGAAGAAGAGCACTTAGTGAATTAAATGAGCCTGACAGAAGCATTTAAACTTCATTGCAGAGAAGTCAGACGGCAACGAGGGAGACCAACTAGTAGAAGGTTGCAGTAGACCAAATGGGATATGAGTGTGTGATTAAGCATAGATATCAAAAGCAGCATAAAGGTCCAAAAGGTTAAGTAGGGAGAACTGTCCTTGATATTTGACATTAAGCAGGTCATTAGAAAATTTCTTAAAGCAACAAAACATGTGAAATCTTATGTTTTTTTTGTTTTTTTTAAATAAATCAGTTCTGTAGTATTAGATAATCGTGACTGTTTCTTTTTGGGGGCGGGCGGGGGGTAAATTCAACTCACTGCCATTTTTAATGGGTTTTAACAAATTCCATTGATTTCTATAGCAGGTTTTATCTGACCTCCCCAACAGTGCAAGATCTTTGCAACACTTTCCTGTTTGTGATCATTTGTTGTCAATGATCCCAGCAGTTTGAGCTGTAAACTGTAAAAATAAATAATGTTACCTTAGAAATATTGGGGGAGAGCTAGAAGAGAGAACGTCTAGCATGTAGTTATAAATGAGTTGTTCAAGTTGTTTGGATGCAAATGGTAGAAGGGAGATAGGATGGTAGCTGGAAAGGGAAGCAGGATTAGGAGAAGGTTTCTTCAGGATGGGTGTGGCAGAGGCATGCTTGAAGGATGAAGGAAATGAGCTTGTGTTCAGAGAGAGGTTAAAGAGATGAGTGTAGCAATGCAGTGGAGAGTAAGTGGAGGAGATGTAAGGGGATAAGATTGATACTGTAGGTTGTAGAGAGGGCGAGGACAGAAGAGGGGAGAATTTCTCCTCGGTAACTGGTTGGAAGGAGCAAAGGATTGCTTTGTGTGCATGAAGGGAGTTGTTTTGTGCAAATGGGACTTGAAAAACTGCTATGTCAAGTTGAATAGAATCGACTTTATCTTTAAAGTGGTTAGTGACGCCTTGAGCAATAAGGTAAGTAGCGGATCTGGCATGAGTGGGCAAAAGAGAAAGTTGAAAGTGAGTTGGAGTACATGGTCCACCATGAGGGAGTAGATGTGTTTTGTTCAAAGAGGTATATGGCAGCATTACAGGCAGGAATTATGCATTTGTAGTATACAGTATGAAATCTGTTGTAGAGTGTAATTTCCTCCATTGGTGTTCGGCATTGCGGGAGCATCTTTGGAAGTATTGTGTCTTGTTTGTTTGCCATGGCTGAGGTTTGATGGGACGATAGCAGCAAGTTGTGGTAGTAGCAATCACGTGAGCATAAGAGTGAGCAATTGTTTTGGGTGGGAGCCAAGTCAAGGCAGGAGAGGATGGATTTGCAGAGAGCAATGAAGGCGTTAGTGAGGGCAGGAGACAGGTGAAAGAGTGAGGGAGAAGGAGATGGTGATCAGAGAGAGGGTACAATGAGTTGGATAAATTAGAGTGGGAGCATAACAAGAAAATACAAGGTCAAGTGTGACCGTCAAGGGGTTTAGGAGAATTGGTCCACTCGAAGAGACCAAAGGAGGAGGTTAAGTAGAGGAGATGAGGCAGCTTGAGCATTAGGATTTCCAATTGGAATATTAAAGTCCCCTAAAATGATAGTGGAGAGGAACTGGGCAAGTCCATCGTATGAAAAGGAGAGAACATCCATTTATGTGGTTATTTGATTTTAGTCCAGTATATTGCCAAGTGCGGAGCAGGTACAGCAATGTCATGAACGACACACTTCTGAACACATGACTTGTACTGTATATGTCATACGGTTTAATACACACAGCTACTTAGCTGACTTACTTTTCACAGGGTTTCTCAAATGAGTAATATCCACCCTCAATCCATCACAATATATCTCTTAAATCGCTGTCGCCATCAAAAATGTATGTTGTACTGTAGACGTACGTTCACAGAGGTACACAATTGGAGTCGTTATAATTTGAAATTAAAATAGGCTTTATTGTGCCTTTTCCTTTTCATCAGGAAATTATCCAAACACAGTGGGGAACAAAGCTTCCATTCACTTGGGAGTATTTCTAGTGAAATCCTTGCAATTAGTTCACATCTCCATTAGTTAAGCATTTCTCCCATCCCAAACATATAGCACGAAAATAAGCAGATATAAGCAGTCTCTTAATAATGAAAGTCTTATCTGTTTATCAGCTGTAGAGTAAGCTTCTCTGCTCTCCTGGAACCGCACCCGTGCGTGCACAGAAAAATACCAGCATCCAGGTTTAGAAGTCTTATTGGGTGTCTTGCAATCAGCTCTGCTGTGTGGCTGGCAGAGCTCAAGACATTGTGGTGTCTCCAAAGGTCAGCTCTCAGTGAGAGCTAAGGAGTCAGTCACTTCCTGTCTCAAAGGCAGGCTTTTTGTAAACCATCTAATCAGGCAGGTGGTGTTTAGTAATTAAATACCACACTGCTAGATTAAAGGAATAAACAAAAGAGATACCGGCGCCTAATGAGTCCAAAAATAATGGAATCCTGGATATCCAGAAGAAATAGTTCCAGTTCCAAGGAAATCAACAGTCTCTGTATCTTGGGGTATTCAGATATCTTTTGTTTATTTGCTGTTTATTCTGATTGTACTGTCAGGTTACCACCAGGATGCCTTGCAACCATAGGGCTCACCCTTAGAGTAGGGTCAATTGTTTGTAATCCCCATTAGCGCTATTATACATCACTCCCCTTTCCCATCTAGATTAAAGGAATATTACTGAACAGAGATAAGTCCCCTGTTACATACCTCCCCTGTTTGTGGGAAGCTCAGGCTTACCACGGCCAAAGCCCATCCTTCCACTCTCATTCTAGATATCTCTGTGACTTGAATGAGAGTGGATGGAGGAAGAGAACCCTCTGTCCCGCTGAGATTGGAGCCCTTTCTCCAGTTTATTTTTGTCTCCTGCCGAAGATGCTTGAGATCAGCACTCCTCAGTCGCTCGAGGAGGACTTTTTCCACGTAAAGTCTTTTTATCGCGTGCGCGGTCTTGAGATTTCTGTTGTGTCGGGCACTCCTCTTTTTGTAGACAAAGTGTATGGCAACAGTTGTAGGGCAGTTAGGACTAGCCCTTAGAGCTTTCTGCTCTTGAAGTGGTCTTTCTGCAGCTTCTCCACACCACGGAGTCGCCAGTTCAGCTTCTTCAGCTAAGGATTCTGCCCTCCTACCTCTGTTTGTTGCCTGTTGGGCAGCTGTAGGTTTGGCTAGTGCTTTCTTTGGTGGCTCAAACTTCGTAATTTTGTTTTGAAGTTGCGTGGAGTCCCCAACTCTCACTGTACCCTTGTCCTTACGGGCATTAGTTACTGTGAGATACTGGTGCTTGGGCAGAGCCAATACCTTTTTCAGTATTGGAGGAATCTGTATCAGAGTATCCTTCATATTCTGGAGCTCTGTAATTTTTGTCGTCAAGGTTGCCGCTGCGTCTGTTTTCTCCTTGGTGTACTGACTCAAGGGAATGGAACAGTCTCTCTGTCTCTCCAGCTTTTGCTCCAGTTTCTGAGCCTTCTCACGCTCCCTCTCATACAGAGTCACCTGGTATCGAAGCTCCGCTTCCAACGATGCTCTGAAGACATGCAGCGTGGCCTTTAGCTCCTCATACTGCTCTGTGGGGACGTACTGGGTATTCAGACGTTCCTGCAGCGCTTGTACCTCTTTAGCAGCCTGCAGTTTTTCTTCCTGTAGCGTTTGCTGCTTCTCCTCAGCATACTGGAGGTGTGTACGCAGACCTTGCAGTTAGTTCTGCAGTCGGTGCTCTGCGTCAAACTTTTCCTTGACTTCTTCTGTTAACTGAAAATTTTCTTCTTTCAGTTTTATGTTTTCTCTTTTTAATCTTGAACTTTCTCCTTTTTCAGTCTCTGTATTCTTCAGGGCTTCTTTGCAGTCCTCCTTCCATTTACGCACATCTGCTTTGAGAATGACAATCTCCTGGCGTGAGACTTCCTTCTCTAGGTTCAGGGTCTGAAGCTCCTTCTGAGAGACTTTGAGAACTGTACCAAGATTACCAATAGTTTCTTTAGCAATGTCCAGCTCCTCAGTGAGACTGTGTAGTTCCTTTCTGGAAACTTCCAGGTCTGTGCGGCAACTGTTGGTCTCATGATGTGAGGCATCAAGCTCTATATGAAGAGTGTGAACTTCTTGCTGGAAGACTGTCATCTGCTACAGTGCCTCCTCATACTTCCTCTTTAGCGTAGCCACCATTTTATCAGATTGGCTCTGATTTTCATCCATGGCGGAGATAGTAGCCTTTGCAGTATCTAGCTCAGTCTTGAGATCCTCCAATTCGGTCTTTGCCGCAGAGTTAATTGCGAGCACAGTCTTCTGTAGCTCAGCATTATTTTTTCTCTCTCTTCCTAATTCTTCACAGAGCAGATCACAGTCATGCCTGGCAATTTTCAGGGCGTCTTCAGGGCTGGACGCAGGTGGTTGGAAGGGTGCAATGGTTGCAGGAACACCCCAAAAATAAAATACAAAAAATGATTGTGCAGTATATTATGATATTAGAGACAGAGGGAAATCTTGGCTCTATAGATTGCCTACTTACAACTAGTAGGTAGAAAAACAGCGTATGGATAGACCAGATTGTATATTGCAGACCGCAATTTGCTGAATCTGTGGTCTGCAATATACAATCTGGTCTATCCATACGCTGTTTTTCTACCTACTTGTTGTAAGTAGGCAATCTATAGAGCCAAGATTTCCCTCTGTCTCTAATATCATAATATACTGCACAATCATTTTTTGTATTTTATTTTTGGGGTTTTCCTGCAACCATTGCTCCCTTCCAACCACCTGCGTCCATTCTACTTGAGGGGAATCTGTACATATTCCGCATAGGAAGGTTGAGAAATCGTTTTAGTTACACTTCTTTTTTTATGTCAATTTATCACTTTATCACTGCACTTTTTGTCTAGCGCCGGTCTAAATCATTGGGTTTCATCACCGTCTTCAGGGCTGGTCAAGGGATCGTCACTCACTGGTTCTGGCTCCGCTTCCCTGGGATGACTAGTTGAGGGTTCCTCACTGTTGGCACCAGACAGACACTCCTTTGGGGTACACGACTTCTGCCTTGGGCCCTCTGGATATTAGGTTAAACGTGGGACGAATTCTCCATTTTCTCTAGGCTGCAGGGCAACTCGGTCCCCCTTTTCCTCCACAGGATCTGCGGACGTGACTGTTCCTTCCACGATAAGTGAAGAACTGCTTTTCTTTTTCCGCCTTTTTGATTTGGATGACACCGTCCCTTCAGGGATATTGGGGTCTCCATCTTCATTTGAAATTTTAGCAGCTTCATTATATACGCCAGGCTTTTCTTGCAGTTGCTTTAGCTGGCAGAAATATTGGGTGATCTGCTGCTCCCGCTCTGTCTCCTGTTGATCATACTCGTCATCAAAGGGAGCGGTCTTTTCTGTTCGTGTCGAGTTCAGGCACCCCCACCATTCTTGGGGTGTTTTGTGGGTGTGACTCGGTTCGGGTTCCCCGTAAGAGATGTCTTCCTCTTTATTGGACTGGAAGGGCCACTCTTCCATGGGGTAGGGTTCATTACAGGAACGCTGCATCTTGTCCTCCATTTTTAGGCTATCAGGTGTTATTTTCTTCCTGACCTCAGGAGGCGCTATTGCAGCTGTTGTCACTGTATTTGCTAGAACCCCCAATTGTGGTAGTCCTACAGATGGGCATATTTTGCTTGTAGAGGTCGTAGCTCTCACAGGCATCTCTGTAGACTTTTCTTTCTTGGATAATTTTTTTTCAATATCAGCAGTACTGTGCATGCATTTTCTTTTATCAGGTATACAAGTTGTGCAGTTGCTAGGTAAAAAAGTCTATTTGCTTTACACCATTTTCTTGCAGGGTGCAACCTCCCCGCTTCAGCAACAGAATTTGGTTTTCTGCCTGAATTCAGTAATTTTCAGTCTCATCTTTGGGTATTATCTCATTCACACTTCACACTTTGGGTGTCTGTTTTTGCTCCCAAGATATATATAGGCAGACTTTTTTACTTGCAGAAAAAAAAACATTCTTTGCAGTGGACTATTTCTTTCATTCCCGGTAGGGTGACTCAACATTCAGCAATTGGTTTTGAAAAAACCTTTTACACAGTTCAGAAATCACTTTTTCCCCCTATAGGGCAATTTTACACTCAGCATTGGTTTGCTAAAAATTCCCCTGCTTCAGCACAGTCTTGTATCAATTTTTACACTTTTCTGCATATACTCCATTCACAGCTGGTAGTCCTATGTGGTGTGGCAACCTTTATCTGCAAAATCAGTACCACTCGTGGGTCACCATCTGTATTCACTGCTTCAGCAAAACTTTTGAAAACAACAAACACCTATCCCTTTCCAAGGGCTGACTCACTTCTTGAACCCTGACTATGGCTGAAAGGCAAAGACCCCTATTTAAATGACCATATTACACTTTGTGATAGGCAAAATAAGGTTTAGCTGCTTCAGCAGTCTCTTCTGGGTTTTTGTAAGTTTCAGTGGTGTGTATCCCTTTAATTCCGATCTCTGCTGCATGAGGGGTTTTTTTTTTTCAGACTGTTCGTAGGCAAAAAGCATAAAAAAAAATTTCACATAAAAATCTCCGGTCCTTTTTAACTACAAAGACACCTCTTGTCCCACCTCGGACACCAAATGAAGACGGACGTTCACAGAGGTACACAATTGGAGTCGTTATAATGTGAAATTATAATAGGCTTTATTGTGCCTTTTCCTTTTCATCAGGAAATTATAAAAATGATAGTGGAGAGGAACTGGGCAAGTCCATCGTATGAAAAGGAGAGAACATCCATTTATGTGGTTATTTGATTTTAGTCCAGTATATTGCCAAGTGCGGAGCAGGTACAGCAATGTCATGAACGACACACTTCTGAACACATGACTTGTACTGTATATGTCATACGGTTTAATACACACAGCTACTTAGCTGACTTACTTTTCACAGGGTTTCTCAAATGAGTAATATCCACCCTCAATCCATCACAATATATCTCTTAAATCGCTGTCGCCATCAAAAATGTATGTTGTACTGTAGACGGACGTTCACAGAGGTACACAATTGGAGTCGTTATAATTTGAAATTAAAATAGGCTTTATTGTGCCTTTTCCTTTTCATCAGGAAATTATCCAAACACAGTGGGGAACAAAGCTTCCATTCACTTGGGAGTATTTCTAGTGAAATCCTTGCAATTAGTTCACATCTCCATTAGTTAAGCATTTCTCCCATCCGAAACACATAGCATGAAAATAAGCAGATATAAGCAGTCTCTTAATAATGAAAGTCTTATCTGTTTATCAGCTATAGAGTAAGCTTCTCTGCTCTCCTGGAACCGCACCCGTGCGTGCACAGAAAAATATCAGCATCCAGGTTTAGAAGTCTTATTGGGTGTCTTGCAATCAGCTCTGCTGTGTGGCTGGCAGAGCTCAAGACATTGTGGTGTCTCCAAAGGTCAGCTCTCAGTCATAGCTAAGGAGTCAGTCACTTCCTGTCTCAAAGGCAGGCTTTTTGTAAACCATCTAATCAGGCAGGTGGTGTTTAGTAATTAACTACCACACTGCTAGATTAAAGGAACATTACTGAACAGGAATAAGTCCCCAGTTACATGTACTTGTAGGGTTTTTTGTCCCTGTTTACTAAGAAAAATAGGTAATTAGCACACACAAATCTATTGTACCAAAATGTGCCTAAATATGCAATTACTCTTCAAAGCATGTAAAGTTCTATTACAGGCCAAAATATAATATGTATTACATTTTAAATTTAACATACAAAAGTAGTACAGTGCTTGGATTACAGAAAAAAACATATTACAAGAAAACATACAGCACAATATATGCAAACAGTTTCAGAAAATGAAAAGGGGAAAATAGAAAAACAAACACGTTATTAGATAACATTTATCAGATTCCTAAAAAAGGATCTTGAATTAAAAATATGAGATTTCATGTGTCATAGAATTGAGACTCCTTGGTTAAAAACTATTTCCTTATCCCAATTTCATGTTTTTTTATCCTAAAACATTTCGGCATTCAGCAGTTCACCAACTGGACATGTCCTTAAACCCCCTCATCAATCTCCAGTGACAAATCTATGGCTTGAGGATAAAAAAAAATAGTTTTCCTTTTGAATCACAAGTTACCTGAATATAGGAAATACCTCCTAACTTCCTTTATATCATATCTGGAATGATGCCACTTTTACTGTTGCATTAGAATACTTAAAATACATGTGTGGATATCAAACTTTATGTGGTTAATGCTACGTTTGTTAGACAAATGGTATCTGACCTTTGCATCCTCAGAATGTTTAGCATAATTTAATTCGTATGATGGCAGATGTTACAAAGATATATATGTAATTCTTGTGAATCGTTGTCAGATCTCGATATATTAATACTGTACATTATAAATTTACACATACATGGACTGTCTTCCTGGCTACAAAAGAGTTTTGGTGTATTTCTACTGTCAGAAAGAATTGTGATTTCAGATTCCAATCACCCCACTTTCCAAAACAGGCCCCACACTTCTCACTCACTTCTTCCCACACAGACCTCACTTCTAGACAAACACAGAAAACCAGGCCAGGTTGCTGTCCCTTAATAAAACAATAAATTACATTTTAAGCTATATGTGTAACTGTTTGTGTGCCAGTTTATTAAAATTCTGATTATTTTCTGACCTTGTAACGACAGTCAAAAAACATAATGCACCCTTTAGTTACCCTAAGCTGCCACCATAGACTGTCTTAAGAGAGATAACATTAACATAGAATAAGCTTAAGATATGCAGAATTTCGCTGTAACATCCAGAGAGCACATTTCCAGCAGTATGTGTCTCTTTGTGGAGCTTTTAACATTATGTACGCTGGTAAGCTGGTGCTGACCTTGGGGGGCTATTCTCTCAGGGCTTGCCGCCTTAGACAGAGCCAGCATGTCTTGAGAGAGAGGTGTCAGGATATGAATCAAAGTCTTCCTGCTGCAAAATTAAGGCAAAAATAGAACACAAAAAATCTTACACCAGATTTAACCCAAGCAACAAATCACATTGAAGGCAATTGGATTTTCTGTATTGATAAATCTGGTGTAACTTCTTTTGCTCCACTTTTACCATGGTATTGCAGACTGGAGACTTTATACATGCACCCCTAAGTGTTATAGATTGTGCATTTATTATCCCTACACAGCAACAAATCTGCATTTAAGTCACATCACAAGGATAATTATTTATCAACAAGTTCTAATGCACATCAAGAATTCCTTGGTTTTTTTTTTTTTTTTTTTTTTTTGCATTTCCTCCATTTTTAATGTGTTGCTGCATTCACAAATTAGGGGTTGCAATATATTTAATACAGTAAACACAGTATAAGTCTCCCATGACTTTAAAGAGACGTATCAATGTATGATCATAGAATAATGTTTACAATTATTTATGATACAATTCAAATTAATATTTCCTCACAGGTCTGTTACAATACTTTCATTTACTTCTGAAAAATATAATATATATATATATTATATATATATTATATATATATATATATATAAAAAATATATATTATAAAAAAATATGTACTTTGACCTGGTATAAATCTTATTTTGATGCCTCACGCTTTGTTGTTTCACAACAAATACTTGTTGTACCTGTATAAATAATCTTGCTAAAGAAAAATATTGATTGATTGAAAGTTTTCTGCACACAGACACGGCATTTCACACTTTAAAGATTCAGTATGCTATAAAAAAAAACGTTTTATGTGCCGATACAGAGCAATAAAAAATGGAGCTCACTCTATGTTGAAAATATGCTCCACTGGCTGAGCTTGGAGCATTTTGTGATGTTGTTTTCCTTTCATAAACCTTTTTTCAAAGACAGATATTATTTGTGAATATGTACTGGATCTTTAACCTAAAGAATATGCTGCCAGCAACACATTGTAAAGCATAGCTGATCCCACTGGAGGAAACCAGTAGAGATGGTCAAAACTGTCAGAGTCCGTTTCGCTAATTTTCGGCACTGATTTTACCATAATCCGATCCACACACACCAGAATTGAAGGTGAATTGGGCAGAAAAATTAATGAGAGTGGCATATTTTGTTAGAGTCTACAGCTCTATATATTCATGGTCCCAAGACTATTCATGGTCCCAAGACTCAACAAAGTATCCGGACGTTCCTCCTTCTCCTTCCGTGCACCCCAAAACTGGAACAACCTACCAGAGACTCTCATATCCACCACCAGCTTAAGTTCTTTCAAATCTAAGGCTGTCTCACACTTTAATCTGGTCTGTAACTGTTTCATACGCTCATAATATATATTTTCTTTAACTGTGCATGCAATGTCTTGTATATAATGTATACCTTGTTCATTTATGTAACTGTATTTGTAACCATGTATTATTTTGTTTTACTCTGTGCCCAGGACATACTTGAAAACGAGAGGTAACTCTCAATGTATTACTTCCTGGTAAAATATTTTATAAATAAATAAATAAATATCTCCTCAAACATCCCTACAAATAAAATAAGGAGAGACCCCTGTGCGCAAAAGTGAGCACAGCTGAGGTACCTGGGAGATACAGTATGCAAAGTATATTTAAATAAATCACATCCAACACTTTCTAAAAGGATTTCCATAATAACTAAATTGAGTTGCTATCTAAGGCACCTTGTGGGAATAGAACAGGATTAGAACCCACACAATGTTTGCTATTTTGATAGCAGCTCTAGCAGTATGAGCTAAACCAACTCCTGGGAACCAGCGTCACAGAATACATTGAGCAACTTGTTTCCATAAAGCGTTTTTTTTTTTGGAAGAGGTATACATGTCCTTTTTCTATGCATTTTTAATGGGGAAAACATTGTAGTTTATTTTGGTTAATTTATATCTTGGTTTATTGTCAGCGTGCGATTAAGTATTTCCAAATGTTAAAGTGGGATTTTGACAAATCATTACATGGTAACAGGGGCTAAATTATGAACAACATTTGTGTGTTCAGTTGTTTTTTTCTATAGTTTCTAGAGATTCATTGCAGCTCTGTCAATATATTTGAGATTTCTGTCTGATATAAATTGCACAAAAAAGGGAAAGTCTGACTAATATATTGTAGTGTTGCACTGCAAATACAGTACATTTCCTAAACGCACAACAGCATAGTGTTCTTCTTTCAGCGTTTGTGTTTACTATGTGAACTCCATATATCTTTTTCTAGATATTTTGCAGTCTTTATTCCTCTGCTAAACAAAACCAGCATTTGATGCGTGAAACACTTTCCCCACAGTGCAAGTGGCTGACTCACTGTCCCTAAATATTTGATGTTAGTACGTTTCTGTTAGGATTTGTCTGACTGAACAAATTGTTTAACCTGTTGGGTGCCAGGGTGTTTGCCACCTTTTGTGACCAAATACATTTTCAAAGTTTGGGAGTGTATTTATTAAACCCTCATTCCTTTTGTGATTCTTTTCATGTGCCTAAGAAAACAACATATCATTTTTTGTGGGACAAGTTTAGCTTTCTATTGGTGCCTTTTAACAATGGATCATGTATAATGTGACCAAGATATGAAGTCATAAACGGAAAATCATTCACATTTGAATCTTTCATGTACCAGTTATTAGGTATTGCTTAAAAAGATATGATTTAAATCTATATGTTGATACATTTGCATATCCCTGTTCTAAAAAAAACCCTCCAAAAATAATTGTATTCCTGTGTAAAATAGATAAGGGTTTCAATCATAATGTTTGGCATTTTCAGAAAACAATATGAGACACCATACCACCATATATTTCTCAAGTGTTTTCACAAGAGTTTGACAGTCAATACTTGATCTTTCTAATTTTTGAAAAGTGCTGAAATGTACTTTACAAATATGGGAATGCATTTAGATTTGCATGAAATATGTTTTTTATATGGGTTAATATATATACAGTGTTCGACAAACCTATACATTTGCACGCCCCGGGCGAGTGGTTTTAACATTGTGGCGAGCTCCTATTGGCCCAAGCAGCACACATGTGGTACTAAGTGTGGCGAGTAGATTTTTTTGTTCGGCGAGTAGATTTTTTGGTGATTTGTCAACCACTGTGTGTGTATATATATATATATATATATATATATATATATATATATATATAGAATCCAATGCACAGCTGGAACACCATATGCAAGTAAATAAGTTTTGGTGCTTATCCCATAAAGCAATAACAGACCATACGATACCGGTTGCAACACGACATCAAGGGACAGCACGCAGGTAAGTAAATCAAAAATGTTCTGTATTTGATAGAAGACACAAAAACCGACGTTTCGGTCCCCCAGTGGGGGAAAAGGTCCCACTGGGGGACCGAAACGTCGGTTTTTGTGTCTTCTATCAAATACAGAACATTTTTGATTTACTTACCTGCGTGCTGTCCCTTGATGTCGTGTTGCAACCGGTATCGTATGGTCTATATATATATATATATATATATATATATATGCAGAAAACAAGAAGAAAAAACAGGCGCACTCCTAGTGTGATAAAGTATAAAACAGTATTTATGGGATTGTAAAATATAAAAAGCGCACTCACAAACAGAGTAAAAATAATAGCATTTATGAGATATACTCAATCGCCTTGAAGCTGTGAAGGGAATGTATCTTTATGAGGTGCCGGTATCCCTCTGTATTGAAGGTCCCGATCACGTGACCGCGGCATGTAAACCAAGCAGAGGGTTACCGGCACCCCATAAAGGGGCCTGTATCTCGGGAAGCAGGGGGTCCCCAGATCTAAAACCAAAGCGGTTCAGCTCCGGAGACCCACTGCACATCTACACTATAAATAAAAATGTATTTTAAATGTATTTATTTCTATTCATGTATTTATTTAGATTTATTTATTAATTGTGCTGCTACTGTGTGTGAATTTTTTTTATTGTGGGTAGCGGGGGTGGGTGAAGGGGGTATTAGCCCCAACGGTGGTTGTTTAAGGCTTGCGGGGGGGGTAGCGGGTGCACTTAACCCCTTCACGACGTAGCGATATTAACTGCTACGGTCGTGAAGGGGTTAAGTGCACCCGCAACCCCCCGCAAGTCCTAAACTCCCACCAAGGGCCAAATACCCCCTTCACCCACCACCCACAATAAAAAAAATTCACGCACAGCAGCCCCACAATTAATAAATAAATCTAAATAAATAAATAAATACATGAATAGAAATAAATATATATATGTATATATATATATATATGCTGCAGTGGAAGTGCTGTATGCTGGGTGATAATGGGGAAAGGCGGGGTTGCAGACCTGCCTAAGACATGCAGATGAGCATACAGCTATATTTGCATATTTGCTTTCCTGTGGAGGGTTTTTGTCACTTTTTTTACTCACCATAACTTAACTCAGTATTATGGTTTAGCCTATCCCATAGCCTCTCTTGCATTCGCAGTAAAATCAACCCCACACTGATGAGACCCATCAAGGTCGAAACAGCTGTCTGTGGGTGGTTTTCTGGGTTTGCACCTTAACCCTGGCTGTGCTCAAAGCTGTGACCATGCAGCAAGCTTAAGCCTATAGGGAACCATGTTAAAAATGGTTATTGAGGCAAAAAGTGACACTGTGTGCTCATTTGCATGTCATTTCCCAGAATCCCTTGCTGCAGTGGAAGTGCTGTATGCTGGGTGATAATGGGGAAAGGCGGGGTTGCAGACCTGCCTAAGACATGCAGATGAGCATACAGCTATATTTGCATATATATATATATATATATATATATATATATATATATATATATATATATATATATACACACACACATGATGAACCAATATACAAATAAATGTAGAAGGGTTATCAAAATCATACTGTACTACAAATAACACTTCTCTATACAGACACACTACATTACAATGAATTTCCTTTAATAATCCTAACTGATCTTACAATCTAAATCATCAAATGCCAATGAAAAACCTCACATTCCAATCAATACATTGCATTTACATTGTATTTATGATGCATAAAATCTATGCACCATATACATTCTGCAAATGAATGTGAACAATATCATTGCAAGCTAAATACAAATACTGTACCTCCAAACAAGTCAACTATTTTAACCAATCAAGTAAACAAAAATCAATATATAAGTACCAATCAGAAAACAAAATGTAAAACCAAGGCTAACCCTTACAATACCAAGGATTACATCTAATTATCTAATTGTAAAAAACATTATACTGTACACACATTGAAGCATTGCAATAAACAACATACAGTACAGTACATCCCCTGTATCTCCCTGCCTTGAGTGTAATCTGTTTAAAGCCCCCTCCCCCCTAATGTTTCTGTTAAATCTCACTGCCTTGAGTGTAATCTGTATTAAGCCCCCTCCCCCTAATGTGTCTGTTAAATCTCCCTGCCTGTGTTGCTGTGAGTGCAGTTTATGTAAATGTGGGGAGGGGGAGTGGGTTATAACCCCACCTCCTTGACTGTGATCTGTGTAAAGCCCCCTCCCCTGAATGTGTCTGTTAAATCTCCCTGCCTGTGTTGCTGTGAGTGCAGTTTATGTAAATGTGGGGAGGGGGGGGACCCGATGTGCATACTGTGAGGTCTAACCACCCTCACCCACTACCCCATACCGTTACCCCCCCATCCTAGCCATGGTCCCCTGCTTCTGCAAAACAGACACAAAAATTAAAACATCCAAAGTAATGTCCCCTAACCCCATAATCACCATAGCGGTTATTAACTCACGGGTGCTCACTACGGGTCCGCGGTGCCCCCACAGAAGTGGGACCACACATCTTCATCCCCGCACCTACGGGTCGGCGGTGCCCCCACAGAAGTGGGACCACACAGCTTCATCCACGCAGACTACGGGTCCGCGGTGCCCCCACAGATGTCACCCGTGGAACCACCAGCCTGGTACCCGTGAGATACCTGAGGAGACCACAGGTGGTCTCCAGAGGTCTCACGCAGAACCACAGAACAAACCCTGAATGTAAAAAAAATAAACCTGTCCTATACATTCAATACATACACCCCCCCCCCCAACACCTACAGTACAATAATGTGCAAAATAACTATTATCCAAATAGGGATAATAGATTATTTGCCCATTATTAAAAACATTAACTAGCATATTCCAATAAACAGGTGGTCTCCAGAGGTCTCACGCGGAACCACGGAACAAACCCTGAATGTAAAAAAAATAAACCTGGCCTATACATTCATGGAGAAGTGTTATTTGTAGTACAGTATGGTTTTGATAACCCTTCTACATTTATTTGTACATATATATATATATATATATATATATATATATATATATATATATATGAAAAAGAAAAGAAAAAAACAGGCGCACACCTAGTGCATTAAAGTATAACAATTCGGTTTATAGAACAATAAAAACAGTCAAATGCCCATTCACAAGTGTACACGGTATATAAGCAGGTATGAGATAGGCTCTCATTAGCCAGTACTGCCGTCCGACTCAGCAATGGTGTCCTTCTCCTGTGTTCTCTCCACGTGGTCTTTTGCAACCGGAAGTGACGTCCACCGGGTCGGGTGCCCCGCACAGGAAATCCCTCCGGGAACCAGTACCTTCAGCTGCCTGCTTCTGGTCACTGCACCACCGGGGGAAGGATGGATCCAAACTCCTGCTTTGCCTCTCAAAGCCTGCAATTGTTCTCAACCCGCAGTAAAGATCTCCGTGGGAATTTTTTTGTTTTGTTTTGATATATATATATATATATATATATATATATATATTTATATTCATATTCATTTATTTATTTATTTAGATTTATTTATTAATTGTGGGGCTGCTGTGCGTGATTTTTTTTTATTGTGGGTGGTGGGTGAAGGGGGTATTTGGTCCTTGGTGTGAGTTTAGGACTTGCGGGGGGGTTGCGGGTGCACTTAACCCCTTCACGACCGTAGCAGTTAATACCGCTACGGTCGTGAAGGGGTTAAGTGCACCCGCTACCCCCCCGCAAGCCCTAAACAACCACCGTTGGGGCTAATACCCCCTTCACCCATCCCCGCTACCCACAATAAAAAAAATTCACACACAGCAGCAGCACAATTAATATATAAATCTAAATAAATAAATAAATACATGAATAGAAATAAATACATTTAAAATACATTTTTATTCATAGTGTAGATGTGCAGGGGGTCTCCGGAGCTGAACCGCTTTGGTTTTAGGTCTGGGGACCCCTGCTTCCCGAGATACAGGCCCCTTTATGGGGTGCCGGTAACCCTCTGCTTGGTTTACATGCCGCGGTCACGTGATCGGGACCTTCAATGCAGAGGGATACCGGCACCTCATAAAGGGGCCTGTATCTCGGGAAGCAGGGGGTCCCCGGACCTGAAACCAACGCGGTTCAGCTCCGGAGACCTCCTGCACATCTACACTATGAATAAAAATGTATTTTAAATGTATTTATTTATATTCATGTATTTATTTATTTATTTAGATTTATTTATTTATTTTTTGGGCGGCTGCTGTGTGTGAATTTTTTTTATTGTGGGTAGCGGGGGTGGGTGAAGGGGGTATTAGCCCCAATGGTGGTTGTTTAGGGCTTGCGGGGGGGGGTAGCGGGAGGGGTTAACCCCTTCATGACCCTAGCGGTATTAACTGCCACGGCCGTGAAGGGGTTAAGGGCACCTTCAACCCCCCGCAAGTCCTAAACTCACACCAAGGGCCAAATACCCCCTTCACCCACCCCCGCTACCCACAATAAAGAGGGCACGGTGTGTTAACCCCTTCATTGCCTTAGCGGCTATCAGCTATGGTAATGAAGCAGCATTTCTGTATTTTTAATAATATTGTGCAGGAGCAGGGAGTCCCTTGAGCTTTGATTTGTGGCTCAGGGAACCCCCTGCTCCCTGTACAATATTATTAAAAATACAGTCATGCTGCTTCGTTACTATAGCACATAGCCGCAAAGGTAAGGAACGAGTTTTTATTTATATATGTGTTTTATTCATACTGTAGATGTGCAGAGGGTCTCCGGAGCTGAACCGCTGTGGTTTTAGGTCCGGGGATCCCCTGCTTCCCGAGATACAGGCCCCTTTAGGGGGTGCCGGTAACCCTCTGCTTTGTTTACATGCCGCGGTCACGTGATCGGGACCTTTAAATTCAGAGGGATACCGGCACCTCATAAAGGGGGCTGTATCTCGGGAAGTAGGGGGTCCCCGGACCTGAAACCAATGCGGTTCAGCTCCGAAGACCCCCTGCACATGTACACTATGAATAAAAATGTATTTTAAATAATTTTTAATGTGCCGATGTTTGCGCAGAGAGAGCAGCGGATCTCTCTCTGCTGCAAACACATCTCGCCAGGGGACGGCCTATAGTATCATTGATGTGCATATACAGTACTGTATGTGTATGTTAGGGGTTATAGGGGTTGTTGTTATACAGTATATACTGTATATATACAGTACTGTCGCGGCCGAGTTTATTTGAGCATTTGCCCGGTCTCGGCCGCGATAGTAACCTGGCGCGCGCCGGGATGTCCCGGGCGCGCGCCGAAGCCTCGGAGGAGAGGCCCGCCGATCGGGGCTTCCCCCTCTCCTCACCAGGTCCGCCGGGTCCCCCGGAACGTCCCGCCGCCCTCACATCCGCGCGACACCAGGGCTCCCTCGGGGAGCCCTGGGCACGCGTACAGGTGGCACAGGCACCCGATGACGCGTGACCGCGCATCGGTGATGCGCGGCATGCCGAGGGAGTGCGGCTCGCAAGCCGGGACATATCCCGGCTTGCGGAATGAGCCACACTCAAATAAAGTGTGCCGCCTGTGTATATACTGCATTACAATTCATGAATTTCTCGGCTTCAAAGACAACAGCTCGCAAACGCCCCCATGCGTTTTTACACAGCATTGCAGTATTGCAGCCAGCGGGAATAAAATGCTTAAATCACAGCCGCGAAAATAATGCAATACACCCCGGGAGAAAACGACAGAAAACCGCACATCACCGGGATATTCTGAAATTCGCGAAGCTAGCCGAGTTAGAATAAAGTTGGTCGCCACTGTAATTCTATCCCTATATACAAATAAGGACCACATAGTATCTACACACATTAATAGTAATGCAACACCCTCTTACATTTCTACACCTACCAACACCATTGGTATACACTCCCACTCCATACACACATTTTGTAAAGCGCTGTATACACTGTGGGTGCTTTATAATTGTATATTTACACACATACACACACATACATACACAGATACATACATGTACACACATACTCTTACATCACTAACATTCAGGGACCATTAAACACCTTAAGTCATAAATCGCATACTGCACAGGGAGGAGGGATCGGCTTCAGTCACAGACATATTCCAGGATGCACTGTTTTTAAGTAAAAATCTTTCTTACTTTATCCATTGTAACACCACCGGAAGAAGAGATCAGTGTTTCTCGAAAGCTCGCACAAATAAAAGCATTTTGTTAGCCACAGAACAGTATCATCTATATTTGGAGTGGCAGACATGGCTGTGTCTATGATTCCAAGAGTGTGTTTCACAGTGTAATAAATATTAATTGAGAAGTGAAAACAGAATACAAAAATGAAAGGCATATGTCCTTGGGCACGTACAGAAAGGATAAATAAAACAAGCATATAGATATAAAAGCATGAAAGTAGTTTGACCGAGATCCGGCAGAGACTCGCGTTGGCATCTAATCAGGAATGCTGCAATCGCTGAGAGTAAGCAACCATCCACTCGAGGGCACAGGGGTACTGGCTAGCAAACCATTTGTCCAAAAAATCGCCTATTTTCCGGGTTGGGGGGGGGGGGGGAGGCACCTTGACTCGCACTGTGCCTCAACACTGGAGAGGTGTTGCTTAGATGCTTCAAACTGCCAGCCATGGGTCGCAAGCTGATGACGTCACCACTGATCCACTAAATTTGAAAAGATATCCCAGGGACAAGTCATCCTGAGTTACAAAATGTAATATTTGTCCAAAAGTCCAACACGTTTTGTGACTGTAGTGCCACTTCATCAGGGTTAAAAAGTGGGTATTCAATCTATGCTTATATACCCATCTTGTAGTAATCGAATGGTGGTGGCCTGAGCATGTGCCCTGGCACACTAGGTGCAGAGAATGAGAGAAACTAAATGTGTACATGTTTAACCCTCCTTGAAACTAATTTACAGTATTATTGTTATTATAATATTATTATTTAATAATAATATACTGCTACACCATTTATATAATAGACGCAGAAATAGTACAGGAGAAGAGCCCAGGCTATTGAGGCTGGGCAGGCACCACATGAGCTCAAGGAGTGGACTGGGCACACACAGGTGGGTCAGTCCAGTCATTCACATGTTAATGGTTAAGCTATAAGTTTTATTAAGTAAATAATGTATAAATGTATGATTTATAGTACTACAGCAGTAGCAGCACAGGCCTAACCAACCCACAGGTAAATCTTGCCTACAACAATGGTTGCAACTTGAGACTGCACCCCTATTTACAGTATATACACTGGCGACACACTTTATTCGAGCTCGGCTAGTCCCACGAATTCGGGTATACCCGGGTGTATTGAGGTTTGTGACTGTTTTCTGCCCGAGTGCATTGAGGTATTTTCCAGGCAGGGATTGAAGCATTTTATTCCCGCTGGCTGCAATACTGCACAGTATATATATATATATATATATATATATACTGCATTACAATTCATGAATTTATGCCATCTGGTAGACACGCAAAGCATTGCAGCCTATTAAATCCTAATCATTATCATTTAACAGATCAGCCGCCCGTCAGCCAGGCATGAACCCAGGCTGGGAAGGCAAATGCAACGGGGCTTGTCAGAGGTGAGGAGCGGCGCATTCCAGGTATCTGCCAGGTACTTACTGGGTATTTGCTCGAATAAAGTGTGTCGGTGCAGTAGTCCTGCCATAATAAATTAGTTTGTTGCTTAGGAGTCCATTTGCCGATTTTTATATCAAATCCATCGGATGTTTCTCAGTGATAGGGGGGGGGGGAAGAATCTGCCTTTTGAGACTGATCCACGGTATTCCACAGCTGAATGGATCTGGTAAATCGAGTACGAAAGCATATTCAGATTTAGTTGAAAATGTTACCCAACTCTAATCCCTAGATTCACACACAGATTCAGCACCATGGACACAGTACCCGCTGTACTTGACTCAGGCTAATTTTATCCAAACTGATACGTACTGGAAGCAGCACTATGATAACTTAGTGTAGGTGCCCTTGACTAGTTAGGGTCACATGTAATGAGTCCCAATCATCATTTTCCATATCAGAAAGAAAGTAGAAAAAGAGAGATCAAGGGAGCACAGCGAATTTAGAGAACTGGAGGCAGGATCGTGAAACATAAATTCAAATTTATTGAAGGAAAGTACCCAAAGAAGAAAAATACAGGTGCACCTCTGACGCTTTTCTCGTCGTCACTGGCACTTTATAAAAGAGTGGTGCACACAGGTTAAAAACAGCTTCATATACAGGCACTTCCGGCTAGGCAGCAGCAATCAATGTCCCAGCTGATGACCAAAATCACAGGGACGAACCAATGAGGGGACAGCTACTGCCTCAGTCAGTAAATCCTGTATATGTATAGCACAGCATAAATAAATGAAATGAATAAACTAAAACCTAGATGAATAAATCAGTAAACCATTAACCCAAAAACCATAAAAAAATGGAGAACAATAGAAATGACTAAATATATACATGGAGGTGTATGCAGTAACTACTGTACGAAACGAAAGGAGATTAGAGTAAGGCATTGGGCTAAGCATACCCTATCCTTACAATAAAGCAATGGTTAGATGAAAACAACACTTTAACATTAGTATAGAACCCATGAGATAGAGAGATCAATCAATAGATCTACATCTACTGTATATCCAAGGTTTGTATTTATAATCATAAATTCTGATCTCAATAAAAGGTCAGATATAAATTTAGTTTGTATTAAATCAGAGTATCAACATCAAAACTACTTTTGCAAAGTATCTGACCGCCATTGAAATAATCACATAAGTAATCAATGTTATCAGAAAAAATGAATATCAGATCAAATATTTGATCATATCTAATCTAAAAGGAACTGATTCTAAAAAAAAAAGAATCAAAGAATCATAGTAAATTGAATGAATGATAAAAAATCTAAAACAGAATTGATACGTTTCAGATCACAATAGACCAGCTATACCCACAATGAAAATGGCTATTATATTGTAAATCAAACACATAAACCTTTGTAAACGAATCATCAAATATATAATATAGCAAATAAAAAGATCACTTGTGAGCACATTCACATGTCTTAGACAGGTCTGCAACCCTGCCTTTCACCATTATCACCTAGCATACAGTGCTTCCGCTGCAGCAAGGGATTCTGGGAAATAACATCCAAATGAGCACACCGTGTCACCTTTTGCCTAAATCCATTTTTATATTGAGCCCTTATAAACTAATGCTCACGGTTAACACGGCTTTTAAGCACAGCATGGGAATCGGATGCAAAGCCAGAGAAACCACTCACAGACATGTTCGACCTTAATGGTCTCATCAGTGTGAAGTTGGGTGTACTGGCTTTGCAATTTTCAAGACTGTAGGATTTACCGTACACATTTTAAGTTATGGTGGGTGAAAAAAGCAACAAGAAACCTCCACTGTCTAGCATACAGTATAGCAAATAAAAAGATCACTTGTGAGCACATTCACATGTCTTAGACAGGTCACATGTCTTAGACCTGTCTAAGACAAGTGAATGTGCTCACACGTGATCTTTTTATTTGCTACATGCTATACGGTGGAGGTTTCTTGTTGCCTTTTTCACCCACCGTAACTTAAAATAAAAAAATACATATATATATATGCAGTGGTTGACAAATCACCAAAAAATCTACTCGCCACACAAAAAAATCTACTCGCCACCTAGTACCAAACGTGTGCTGCTTGGGCCAATATTTACTCGCCCGGGGGTTAAATCCACTCGCCCGGGGCGAGCAAATGTATAGGTTTGTCGAACACTGTATATATGTATTACCCACTGAAATATCTGTTTAGCAATATGTAAGTGAGTGAGTGAAATGCAACAGTGAAAAGGTACAATGTCTGTCTGTCAATAACCCACAGCATACATAGAGCATGTGCAGCACTATTTACAGTTTGTGGGAGGACCCAGAGTGTGATCAATTTGATTGGCTATACTGTAGGAGTGATTACATCACTTTGATGCCATCGGATTGGTGCCCATCTCATTTGGGAAGGAACTCTTATAGTTTCTTGTGACCCCGCGGCTCTTTTTGCAGGCACGGGGATGCGATTGGCCGGGAAGTGACATGACGTAGTGACTAACTTATGGGGCATCTGGAATGTCAATGCACATCAGGTAGGCACTCAAAGGGTTAACAAAATCCAAGTGAAAAGCAAATTAACTATGTTTATAGCATTGACGCACTTTTTAACCTGACATCACAGAATAACTTTGTTTTATGGTTTGTGTTATTTTAAATCATGTTGCATTTCCTTTGTACAGTGGGAGATTCTATTTGTAAAACACATTGGTTTCATGGCTCATTTACTCACCTATGAAGCTAGAAACATTTTTTCAAGTACTGTAACTACTGTATGCAGGATATAGTGTACCTACGGGAACACTAATATATTGGTCTGGTTTAGAAGTAAATTGCTGTATGAATCAGTTCAGAACAAAGGCTTTGCAAATTGTTGTACATTCTTGTAAAACATGTATTACATAATATACACTAGCTAAGTAATTATACTTGTTTCTCCTTTTAAATCTAATGACTCAAATGAATTACTGTAGTTACACACCAAGCCTTCTGTTTAGATTTTAGTGATTCATATATTGGAGTTTGTCTCTGGCACATAATGAAATTGGTGCTTTATATGACTTTTGTGTATATATCAGAAATCCAGATTAAAGAATCATATATTCTGACTGTGTCCTAATTTCTGGTTAGTGTATCAAATCTGTTTTTGTAGAGTGGAATTCATTAAGGTTTGACTCATTTTGTATTGCTATTTTCAGTCACTTATAGTACGTGATAATACTGTAGGTTTTTGAAAGGATTTAAATTGAAATGTCTAACTTTCTGACCCATGGACTCGGGCTACAGTGATTAAGCTAAAACATCTTTTTCAACTTTGCTAACTTTACTGCTTTTTCTGAGAAGGATTGACCTTTTCTCATGTAGGCTGGAATAGCTGAACTCGCTCAGTGGGTAGATTTAAAAAAAAGAAATGTTTAGCTGCTTAGGGAGTTTTGCTGTACTCTTCTTGCTTCAAAGTTTCTGGTTTTCTGCATCTCACAGAAGCATAACTCTTTTCATACGTGGATCATGTTATTTTGTCTGAAATCTGTTACTGCAGAAAAAGCTGCAGTAGCTGCTAAATGTGGAACCCCAAGACTGGCAATCGTGGGAGTGACGGTTGAATAGCTATGGGAAGAGACAGGCTCCAAGGCACTCACAAACTGATCCTGATCACTTGCTTGATCAAACAAAATGAAAAATCGTCGTCCCAATGTAGAAAAAAGTGAACACTGTAAAACCTCCCACGCGTTTCAACCAATGACTGGTCCTTCTCCTTGAACTGAGTGCTGAGTGAAAAACATTTTTTATTTAGGGCATCGTTGGGAACATTCATATAAATCTGACTCTGTCATAATAATATCAATCTACACATCCTAGAGTTGATTATTTAGACCGCCAACAGTAAGGATAATCCGATTTAGACTGCACTTATTCAGATGTTATACCATCTAGTGCAAAGGTCTGGATCTACTGTACCTTGCTTAATGATGGATTTAAGTTAATCTGTAGCCCACTTGGTATCCATTTAACTTGATGATACTCTGCCAAAGTACACCAATATAATAATAGAATCTCTCTTCCATTTATGCTCCAATTTCTTAAAGGACACTTGTGATGTGTTGGTCTGTAAGAATGTTGTAGAGTATTTCACAGATGTTAGTATCCTAGTTGTCTCAATCTCAGTGACAATAGATGTCTCTATTCTGACATTTATGACTGAACCAATCGCTTGAAAAAGCATTTGCAAAAATCACAGAAGGTTTTGCAAATGACTGGCGACTCTATTACATCATCACGCGTGGTTACAGAACGCCTCAGATTACCGGAGATACGGGAACGCTACGTTTGTGATTAAATTATAAATATATAAAGCTCATCAGAATGTTATTTGAGCCCATCATATCCCTTATCTGAAATAGAGCACTGCCCCGATACATTATGCACATTATTGGAAAAACTGCGAATAAGCGTAAAAGCGATAGTCTCGAAATACATGCTCTGACAATGCTTTCAATACAGTTTGTGTAATGTCTATTGCTGATACTTGTGTGCAACCTTTTTGCAATATATATCGCTTCTTTGTTAAATTGTGTGAAATTCTTTTTGAGTATAGACTATGGTGGGCATTAGCCTTTTCATTTTGTAATATATGGAGGTATAGTTTGCCATGCCTCTTTATGCCAGCATTAAGTGCTTTCTTATAGTATTTTGGGGATTTTTCTTTCAAGATTTAAGTGTGTAGCTATTCCCTATACTATATTAAGTACCTTACATAAGAACTATGGATTCAGTGCTAGCTGACCCACTCACAGGGATGTTCTGTGCACTATGGATAGGATAAATCATAATCATATTCAGAAATCTGACATGTTTATATAATATTATTATATTATAAGTAATAATAAGGCAGTTCAATAAATACAATGCAGCAATGAAATACATAACATTAATTTTACAATAAATAAAGCATTAAAATACATTTACATGGTTATTATTGTCTCGTAAAGTTTATATTATTGATGGATTGGAATCTCTCCCCTAACCCCTTCTTTTCATAATTTATCCACAGTAACATGTCATTTTATCTGATCGCAGTTATGAAAGCGAAGGCAGATAATTCTCCTAATTCCTAACATCTGACATTTAAAGGTTATAAAGGCTAAATCATTCATTTTGCATCTAAAAGAACCGTTGCAACACACAGAGCAGCAATTCCCCCTACAATTCAGTCTGTCCTTATTACATGTCAGATGCTTTTTTATGCTTCTTCCCTTTATTTACTTTATTTTTTACTTTGATGGTGAATGTTCCCATGGCAACCTCCAATGACTTGGTGCAACCACATTTTTCATTGGAACTTGCCAAGCTTTACTATCCCAGTGGTCCCATCAAAGCACTCCTCCTCTGATCTGTCCAGTCGGGTATGGGCTTTCATCAGGCACATACATTGCTACATGGAACAATGAGATGACAATATACAGAATTACAAAGCCAAAATCCATTCAAGGACAGTTGTTTCATCATTTTGGACATGTTTGCTTGGTTGTTGCATAATTATGATAGGGGATAATTGTATTTTACAAAGGATAACTTACAGTATGATGTATTAAAAAGTGTGTTTGACAGTTTCAGCTTTTACCAGTAAATATCCCTGATCCGAGTATCTGTAGGTAGACTGGGCCAGAAATCAAATTATCCAAACTTGGAAGTTTTCTGCAGGCTGCAAATTCACACTACCTGGTTCAAACCCCAGAGCTCTGGAATAGGGAAGCATGCTTTAAACTGGTTTCAGTCCTACCTATCAGGTAGATCCCAACATATGTCCATCTCAGGCTCTAAATCCAACCCCCTGGATATTACCTGTGGCGTCCCGCAAGGCTCTGTTCTGGGGCCCCTACTCTTCTCAGTGTTCATTAATGATCTTCCCACAGCTTGTAAGGAAGCCTCAATACACATGCATGCAGATGACACAATCCTATATGCACACAGCCATAGCCTCTCTGACCTTCAACACATACTTCAGTCTGACTTTTTGAGACTCGAAAACTGGATTTCCCAAAACAAACTGTTTTTAAACACTGACAAGACTGTAACAATGGTATTTGGGACCAAGACTAAATTTGTAAAGCTCCAAAGACTGAGCTCCAGATCAGAACCAACGCTAACACCACCCTAACCCCTGTCACTAGTTTTAAATACTTGGGCATATGGTTTGACTCCCACTTAACATTCGGAATGCACATTGATACCCTGACATCCAAGACCTATGCCAAACTAGGTGTACTTTACAGGAACAAATCCTCCCTAAGCCTGCTGGTCAGAAAGCGTATTGCACAGCAGATGCTAATGCCAATTATCGACTATGGAGACATAGTATATGGCTCGGCACCCCAAACCCACCTTGGCAAATTTGACACCCTCTACAATTCAATTTGTCGTTTCGTTCTCCAATGCAACTACAACACACATCACTGCGAAATGCTCAAAGAACTAGATTGGTCATCACTCGAGTTTAGGCGCAAAGTTCACCTTTCCTGTCTTGCCTTCAAATACTTTCTGGGCAAGCTACCCACTTATCTGAACAAGCTCCTCACCCCTACCACATGCAGCACTTATCATCTGAGATCTGACTCCAAAAGACTGTTCATGGTCCCAAGGTATCCGGCCGCTCCTCCTTCTCTTACCGTGCACCCCAAAACTGGAACAACCTATCAGAGACTCTCACATCCACCACCAGTTTAAGTTCTTTCAAAACTAAGGCTGTCTCACATTTTAATCTGTAACTGGTCTGTAACTGTTACATAAGCCTATAATATACATATTCTCTAACTGTGCATGCAATGTATTGTATATAATGTATACCCTGTTCATTTATGTAACTGTATTTGTAACCATGTATTATTTGTCATATTAACTATGCCCAGGACATACTTGAAAACGAGAGGTAACTCTCAATGTATTACTCCCTGGTAAAACATTTTATAAATAAATAAATAATCAATAGGAGTAATTGAACACCATGTGATTGAACCATTCCTGAATAGGAATGGTGCCCTATATTTACTGTATGTTGTATCAGGAGACTACCTAAAAGTTAGTATGCAGGTGTCTCATGTGATAGCTGTCAGGCCCATGTCGCCCTAGTATCAACAACATTTTTGCTGTACTATTTTGCTAACGTGTGGTGAGGACCAAGACAGTGAAAGAGCATAAAAATGGTAACAATCTTGATAGTCTCCCGATGCTCCTAACCGACTGCTGTATATACCCTGCATTTGTGCCCTGCTAACTTGTTATTAGTTTCAATATATTCAACGTATTGTAAGACTTTCTGCTCATCTGAACTGATATCCAGCCTCTATCTGGACCTGGTATCCAGCCTCTATCTGGACCTGGTATCCAGCCTCTAAATACCCCATTGTAAAGTAGCAAGATCCCTTCTGAATGTGCCTAACAAGTTATGTTGAAAAATAAATATACTTTACGATCAAGTGCCGAAACCTAGCTTGTAGATCTTAAACTATTTGGAATGTTACATTTAAATTGGAGTTTTAAAGATTTACAGGCTTGTATTCAGCATTATATTAGTGATACAAAAGGGATAACACGGATGAAATTTTGATTTTTAGTGAATTTGGATGTGCCTTCTTCATCTTGTGTTTTTTGCTTTTAGTCTTTTTGCTCACTGCACTCCAGTAGAGTATTCTAAAACTTTGCAATTGCTGAATGTACTGCATGGAAATGGATTTATATTTGGATAATAATTCAATCAGAAGAAATTCAAAATACTGCTACTATATTATCCAACTTTTGTAACCCTCCTTGCCTGGCTCCCTAAGGAGATCACATCGGTGTCCTGGTGTAATATCTAACTCTGCAATAGTTTGCCGAATATCTGGGGCTGTTGGGGTAGGCTGGGCAATAAGTAGGGCGCCAGAAGCTTTTGGGTGGTACAACAGGACTCGTTTATTATAGGTTCCCTTGCAAGGGAACATCTTCATAAAGTCATAATTAAATAGAGGCTGCTATACCTTTCATTTCTCTCATTCATACATTTCTTAGTCCTTAAAACCAAATGGCTATATCACATGGTATTACAGCTGTACCATGTGAAAGATTACATTAGTTCAAATGGATGTGACATCATCTCTTAAAGTGACATCACATCCTTTTGAACTAATGTAACCTATGAGATGGTACAGCAACCAATGGGATTGTCTTCAATCCCATTGGCTGTAATACCATGTGATATAGTCAAGTGATATAGTCATCATACCTCTCTTGGAGATGTCACATCCTTAAAAAAAAATAGGCGGGCCGATGATACAGCGTCCAATCAGATTGGAGCTGTACCATCTGACCTGAAAATGTGATGTCACAGGCCATATATAAGGCCTGGGCGCCTCATTTAGGGGGGTCAACACTTCTAAAGGTAAGAAAAATATTGAATATATTTATTTTTATTTTTACAGTTTTTTTTATTGTATTTTTTTATTTTTATGTTTGCGATTGCCCATTGACTGATAATGTATTAATCGGTGCCCCTTTAGGGTACAGATAAATACAGTAACAACCAATGTATTTTTTGGCAAATGTTTGTTTTGAATTGTTTGTAATTTTTTCTATTTGTTTTTATTGTTTGGATTAAATTGTTTGGAATTTGGATGGCTTGTTTTTAGTACATTTTAGGATTGGTTAGCGTTTTAAATTAATTAATTGTTTTGTTGGCTACTGGTTTAAATTCATGAATTGTTTTGATGGCTAGCGGTATAAATTATTTTTTTGAAGGCTCAAAATGTTGGCGATTCATTCTTTTATCGACCACTTATCACCGCTCACTGAATAGCAGTAGGCATTTTGGATGATAAGTGCTAGATAAGTGGCTTATAAACGCATATAGCATAGGCCCCTAAGAGTGTGTAAGGTAAACCATGCTGCAACTTTTCTTCACATAGTGCTAATTTGCAGTCATGAAAATTTGTTTGGCATAAATCAAAGTTTTACTTTATTTCACACTTATGCTTGAAGGTATTTTGTTTAATTTCTCATTGAAGATACAGTATGGCATGTCTTTCAAGTGGGAAAATAGCTTCTGAAAAACAAGAACTTTGTTTCTTGCAGTGGCCTACAGCATTAAATGAAAGCATGTTTTTCAATTACATCATGTTTTTCATCTCCGTTACTGTGGGAGGAGAGCAAAGCGTAAGACTGGCATGCAGAATGTTAGGTGGAAGGAGGGGGTGGCGGCTTGAAACTAAGGCAGTTTATATTCCAAAGATATAAAAAAACAGACACGATTTAGCAATGTAGCTTGTTAAGCATCAGACTCGTGTTTGGAGTCAGGCCGCACAAAAGTCAGTTTAATAAAACAGAATATATCAGAGATCTCTTTCCTCACAAACTTTGCGGTCAACTGTGTAGTACCTTGGCCTCTTATCTGTAGAGAGGGGCACATTAATTGAAGTTTGGCCCGTGACAATTTGCCAATCTTTGTAAACCCATGAAAGTTTGTCTGCACAATTTTTGAACGCAAATAAGCCTCAATTTTCGCTTATTTTTCAGTGATTGTTTTTTAAAACTCAATTTTGAACATACAAAACAAAAAAGAAGAGTTTTTTTGCACTTGGTCGTGCAGGGGAAAGTTCAAGCAACAAAAGTTTACATGGATAAAAGTTAAAAAAACAGCGGCAGGTTCTTCCGTACTCAGATAATAATCGTGAATATTTGCACTTGTGAAAATATACCGATTTTGCGTTGAACTCGAACTTTGGCAAAAAGTTTGTCCATCTCTAGTTACCAAGCCTGCAACACTGTCCCACAGAGGGCTCCTTGACAGTATTCTGGAAGATGGCATCGAGGCCCAGAGTGCTAAAAATCCTCAGAAGTTAAACAAAATATGTCATTCCAAGCTAAATGCCGGAAACGTTCCAGTGAAACAGTACTGCAAAACTGGAAGACAAACTTGAAAAGATTAAATGGGAAATTGTTGCCCTTAGTAAAGTAAAAAGAAAAGATGATGGATTATTGAGCTAAAAAACAAACACCCTTTTATACTGCAGAGGTACAAAAAATGGAAGAATCTGTGTAGATCTTCATTATTAACTTGAGTTTGAGAAACAACCTAGTGAAGTATGAAAGCTCATCAGAAAGAGCAGCCACAAACATCATTCAGTTGTCAAAGAGATCCTGGCTTCAAATAATCCATGTGCGCCCCATCATCAAGTCACGCAAACAATAAAGTGGAAGACTTCTAAAGTGCCAGGAAATTAACCAACTTCACAACAAAGGAAACAGTCACCTCAAGATATTAATGGAAGATTTCAATGTAAAGATTAGTGCCTGGCAGAAAGATTAAGCATCAATTGTACAGTATGGTTACAATAAAGTCTCATTATATTGTTTGTTCTACATTTATGAGATCCTATACAGTACATATTTCCTAGTCTAATGAGTCAATTATAGTATAACACATCAGAGCGTTTAAGTGCTTCCCTATTAGTTTTTTTTCCATATAACTGAAGATGTAAGAACATTTAACTGTGATATGGTGAAGAGTATCGAAAAAATAACAAGCTTAAAGAACACAAAGCAGCAATTTATGATTAGCTAGAAGCAAATCCTTCATCTCAAACTGTGGCAGTGCTTGTCTCAGACCAAGAAGCATACCCGCAGGGCTGAGGCAGGATGTGGAGACTGACCACAGGCCTAGGGATTGTCCTGCTAGGGTCGGCAAATCGGGGTCACAGGCCAAGCAGGTCAGGGCAGGGTGCAGAGGCGTAGTCGAGGTCATGGTAGTCAATATCAGCCTTCATGTTGGTTTAGGGAAAATTGAGGCCACATCCTAGTTTCGGTCATCTTGGTAGAGGTAAAGCAATCTCAGATCTTAGCCATCTTGGTTTAGGCAATGTTAGTATCACTGGGATGTCTTAGTGCCGAAGAGGGACGACTGCGATGGAGAGTCCTGGCACAAACAAAACAATGGATCAAGAGTGTGCACTTATCATAAAGATGGCTGAGGGCTTCTACATGAAATTGTATGGAAACTCAGCTAAGACATGGCATAACCTAGCAAAGTAAGAACGAGAAGAAACTACCAATGATGTACTATGCGTCCTTCCAGAAGAAGTGTGAAAAACAATCAAATCCATGAAGAATGGGAGGCTTTCCGGGGAAAGATTAAATTACAACTGAAATCTTCAAAGACGTTGGGGAAGATGTAGAGAAAATCCCTGCAAAACTATTTACATGCTGCCTGAAAAACAGGAAAATTCCAGAACAATGTATATTTATCCTCATCCCCAGAAAGGAGACAAAGAAGACCTCAAAAACTACAGGCCAATCAGTCTACTTCCAATCATTAACAATATTTTTACGAAGATACTCACTAATCGGCTGCAACAGACCCTGGACTTTGCCCAGCCTAGCAAACAAGCTGGACTTCATAGTGGCTACAACATACTGGACCACATCCAAGTGATACAGGAAGTTATTTCCCGAAGTAATTAATATGCTCTACCACTCCGTTTAGGATTCGTAGATTACAAAAAAGCATTTTATTCCATCTAAACCTCTGCGATTCCAAATGCATTAAGAAGACAACGTGTGGAAGAAGCTTACATTGATATTATTAAGAACATTTATGATAATGCCACATCAACCTTTAGATTACATGAAGGTGCAGCACTAGCAAGATAAGGATTAACAGGGCAGTCTGACAGGGAGACACTATGTCACCATAGCGATTTTCCAGCAACACTTGAAGAATTATTCCACACATTGCATTGAGAAGAAAAAGGTATTAACATCAATAATGACCTACAAGTTACAGATGACATTGTTATTTTTGCCATAAATCCAAAAGATCTCCAGCATCAAATCAGAGAACTCGCTGAAGCAAGTACGAAAGCGGGCTTCCATATGTATCTCAGCAAGACCAAAGTGTGGTTAAACTAATTTGTCAACTCTGTAAAGGTTGAAATAAAACCAATAGACCTAGAAGATGTTGAAGACTACTTCTAACTTGGCTGGCAAGCAACAATGGATGGGAATCTTTTGAATGAAATCAATAGGAGAATGAACATGGGAGGGAGCACATTGGGAAGGAACAAGACACATTGGGAAGAAACCTTCCACTTTGCATCAAGAGGAAAGTTTTTACTACTGTATTCTGACTGTGCTCACGTATGCATGAGAAACTTGGACCCTAAATGCATTGATATTTCAAAAGCTTCAGACAACTCTGAAGACGTATGCTGTGTATTCCCTAATGAGACAGGAAAAACAATGAATAGGTTCAAAAACAAACACCAGTCTGTGGCAGTATAACAAGGAAGAATAAATTAAAATGGCAGTGGACCGGACATATCACAAGAAGAAATTACCATAGTTGGACAAAGATGGTACCTGACTGGATTCCAAAATATTCCAAAGGATATTAAAAGGTCAAGACTACAACTAAAAGTAAGATGGGAGGATGGAATCAGAAAATATGTTGGAGCAACATAGAGAAGAGGCTTGCAACTGCAGTACCTGCAAGTTAATTGGGATTGGGGTCCTTCATACAGCAGTGAATCAACAAGGGCAGAAGGGGTGTGTATATATATGTACATATGAAATAAGTGGCAATCAAGATGAGGATTTAGCTGTTTTTGCTTAATGTTCTCTGGAGCATTTTCTGTCCATTTACTATTTGCCACCTCTAACTTAAAAATTGCCAATCACTGATCTAAATCAGCGGTTCTCAACTCCAGTCCTCAAGAATCCCCAAGAGGTCAGGCTTTAAGGATATCCCTGCTTGAATACAGGTGACTCAATCAGGGGCTCTGTCCACCTATGTTGAAGCAGGGACTGATTGAGTCACCTGTGCTGAAGCAGGGATATCCTGAAAAAACCCGACCTATTGGGGGGTCTTGAGGACAAGAGTTGAGAGCCTCTGATCTAGATGACATGATGTATGGTGAAAAACACACTTACATTGTAGTTATAACTGCCATGCTTTCTCTCTCAAACTAAGGCCTTGTTCAGAAGTGAAAATAATCAACTTTTGTTGCAGTCATAAATATATTGTGAGAAAACATTACTTTTATTCAGTGGTGGTTTTATAAGGAACATGGTGCTGGAAATCTAGGCAAATAAAAATGTATTTATATTTAAACTATCAAAAATGATTTCCTTATAAATAAAAGAAATGCTCGAGATAAAGCAATTATATGTCCCAGCGTCGTTCCCAATAATTGCATATCCACTTTATGTAGTTTCTTATTGATCCTTAACTAGAATGAGTCAGTATTCTTAGTTTTACTGAGTTGCCCCACAAAGAAAACTATTTTTAATTACAGACTTTACAAAACTCATCAGAAAGTTCTTGTGTATGTGCTGATCAAGTGATGTGGATTTGTACATTTTGTACATAAGAGTTAGACTTCCATTTACATGGTATACTTTTATTTTTAACCTATTAGTAAACTATTAGACAAAAGATAACCATTAATTTTTTATTCGCAATTCTTGCGTTTTTGGGACTGTGGAATGGTCCCATTCTCCAGCAGCAACATCAACAAGTTTAGGGACATCTCAGGGTTTAAAAAAAAAAAATAGAAGTTTAGATGTTATTTTTCTCCCTTGAATCATGATTTTATCAAAGTACTGTAACACTTTTTTCTTACAATTTAAATAACACGGGGGAATCTACTGTAGCACTTTTACTGTTACTCTGTATTTATTAGACAAGATACTGATATCTTGTGATATGATTCTTCTCTCATGCAGGTATCTAGAGCTAGAAAGCAGCGGACATCGAAATGAAGTCAGACTACATTACCGCTCAGGAAGTCATCGATCTCAAACAGAAGTGTTTCCTTATATTTTGGCAGATGATAAATGGCATAGATTTTCCTTGGCGATCAGTGCATCTCACCTGGTTTTACATGTTGACTGTAATAAGTAAGTAAACATGAATGGCTAATATTTACTCAAAAGTTATTTTTATAATCGTAAACTATTTTAACATTTTTGTTATCTAACACTAACATTGATTTTGTTGGTATGTTATATAGAATTTATGAAAGAATTGTGGAAAAAACATATATGGATTTACCAGCCGGGTCAACATTATGGGTTGGACAGAGAAATAATGCCCATGGATATTTTAAGGTAGGCAAAATGCATATGTTTGTTCTTGCCTAAGGACCTGCTTATGCACAGTTAGCTATTTAAAATGAGTAATGCGATACTTGAAAATTATATATACATACTTTTATGAAAAAATCAAATAAACCCTGCACATCATATTTTGGTAAGTTATCCCATCTCTATAAGGTGGGGAGAGGTTGGTGAAGAAGTTATTTCATTGAGCATAGCAGCTGGCATTCTCTTCTTAGGAAATTAGCTATAGGTAAGGAGGTAGTGAATATGGACATGATTGGAGAGGTGGTAATAGTAGGAGAATAACACAGATGAAGTTGGGTAATGGTGTTGGTGTTCGGGTTATGGAGATGACACCACAAAGAAATGTAGGTGGAAAAGTTAAGAAGTACTGTAAATGAAACTCATGGCCACTGAGTGGGGAAAATGGCAGCAGAGAAGGGGATACAAAAGCGTGCAATAGAGTGGAGGGGTTTGATTGGGCGCTGGTGGTAAAATGTGTCAGATTGTAGAGTCATAATTCTTACCAAGCTATGTGCAAGCTATGTGCATAGCAAGATTACAAAATAATAATGATTACGTGCATAAGAACTAATAGTAAAGGAACATTGGGGGGGGGGGGAGAATGAGTCAGACAAGTTTACAGCAAATCAGAAGCAATAAAGTAAAAAAAATAGGACACAAATTTATAGATTGAGGATTAATGAAGAATGGAAGCCTTGAGGGTGAATACCAAAGGGGCGACACAGAGGAGAGGATCCCGGTGATCCAGAACAGTTGCTGCTAAGGCACTTAAGATAAGGTTGGCAATTGACTAGTGGGCTATTGCTGGACAGGTGAATGTTGTGAGGTAATTGGTCAGTATAGGTGATGCGAGGTAGTTGAAGGTTTTAGGTGTGAAGCTTTAGGTATAAATTGAGGTGTTAGGGAAGGGACACTGACCTGGTGTTGAAAAATGCCCTGATTGAAACCCCATCAAAGAAGATGTTATTTAATGCTCTGAACCTGGATTCCCCGTTGCTGGCAGTTCGAGAGAGCCATTCAGGCTGGCAACAGAACATGACCGCAGGACTGTTTGACTGCTGCCCCCTTCACCTTGGCAGGAATTGAGCCCCTCCGCTTAGCAACAGGAGCTCACCAGTGTTTAGATGGCATGACCCCAAGCTCCCAATGTCGTGACTGTCTGTGGGAGGACTGTCGCATGACCTGTGTCCCCTAGCTTGCAGAGGAAGAGGAGTTCAGTCACCCCATTCACTGCATGTCACACATCATGACACTGGTAGGGTATGAGGAGCTAGTAGTGGACCCACCTTCCAGACATAAAGAGAACACAACTGATCTGGAGGAACCACTCTCACAGCAGATGGGAATCTGTACAATCAAGATTGGTGGGAGAGCGCTCCAGTTCCATCCAGTTATGGGGTCATTCACACATGACAAGAACCTTTTTCAACCAGATTTGCATGACTCATCATCTGGATGGGAGACGAGTGGTCCAGATCAGGTCCTGCATAGTTGTGTGAAACCTAATTGTTTCAGCTACTGATATCAATGGTTATCCTTTAGGTGAAGTATTAGGGTCTCTTATCGTATGTTTACTAATTTGTCTGAAGTGATAAAGCAATAGCAGAATCCCCTCATCTAGTTTTCAAGGGTTTGAGATCATTTGAGGTCTGGGGTAGCATGCAAATCACAGATATGTCCCCAGGGAAAAAGGTTACTGGGGTGGATGCAACCTCCATTTTTGTATGGGAAGGATCCTTTAAGTAGTGGCTACACTGTGTGGCTACCCCTCTCATAAAAGTTACTTGGCGTTTTCATGTTTTTTTTTAATGATGATCAATTTAGACAAACGCTTGCAGTCCATTGGAATCTAAAATAGTATAGTATATGAAAGATGTGGACTTGTGGCTCTCAATGAAGCCATAGCACATTTCAGGAAACTGCCAACTCATTGTGCTTATAAAGGGAGTCTGCATAATTGGAAAAGTTTGAATTGAACTCTGTATGTAACCCTCCGTACTCTTTTGTTGTCAATATTCCTTTGTTTATGCTGTTTTGATTTGAAACCCTAACCTGCTTTTTTTTCTGTACCCCAAAAATGTTAGCCTGAATAAAATATTGGGAATTTAATGAAAACTAGAGAAAGAGAAAAGCAACATTATATTGTGGCACACTCAATATCAGTTAAAAAGGGATCACCACTATTATGGTTAAAACATAGCAGTTTACTATCCAATTACAAATGAATGTCATACAGTACATTCTCAAAAAAACAATTTAGTTATTAAAAATAAGTTACAAACATCTAATTATTAATCATAAAGGGCATTGGTGATCCATATTTAGTATGTTCCTATGTTTTGCTAGTACATGGAAACAATACCACCTGTATCCAACTATCTTAATCAAAGACCTCCCCGCCATCTGATGTTCATTGGAACAAATGTCTCTCTTCAGCTGAATTAGTAAATAATGAACAAACATCTATTTACTGATTATTCAAAAACCCTAGCAGCTTGATATATAATTAGGTTAGGGAAATTCATATCTAAATGGAAGTATAATTAGTGAGTGCCCAGTATCACACCATCTAAGGTTGTTTTAAAACAAATATTTCTCTTGAACGGGCTTCCCAGATGATTAGCACACACCTGTTTGTTGATCATACTAACACCGTAGCAAAATAATAAATAAATGGGTTAGGTGAATTTGAAACTAAATAGGAGAATAACTTGTAGATACTGTACACAATATCTCACACAGTTATATCTGAAATCTAAATTGTCCCTTATCAAGTGCAGAAATCAATTTGTAGTTCCTATAAAAATTCTGCATTAGGTAAATGTAATCAATAGTATAGCCATAGTTGGATCTCTGTCATTTCTCCAGTGGCAGGGTATAGCTCATAAAGGGTATAGCTCATAAAGATACCATGTATATGGAGCTATAACATGCTCTATAGAAAATAGATAGTGTTATGAACTGGAGGAAAGGAATGCAAGGTGCAGGGGGCACCATCGATAAAACGTCCTGTCCTCCAATGGAAATATAACTGCTAAAAAAAAAAAAACATAGTGCTGATCAGGAGGAGAGGTAGATGTTGTAGGAAACATCATAGAGAACCGTGTTCTCCCTCCCGGCACTATGACATCATCTCGAGGGATTACCACATTTAATGAAATACACTGTAAGTGGCAAAATGCCTGTAAAGTCAGCCATATGTTTTCAGTATGTATATTTATATAGCGCCCACAACTGTAACTTAGCGCTTTATAATAGAGACAATACAGTACAGGCAATTATAGTTCAATAAGTGCAACAAATAAGATCAGAGATTAGGAAAGGAAATCCCTGACCCGGAGATCTTACAATCAAAGTAGTATGATGGGAGATTTTCAGAGACAGCAGGTGAGGGAATAAGTGCAGTAGATGGCAGTCATTAGTAGGAGTAACTGTGGGTGCGGGAAATTAGCCATGGATGTAGGCTATTGGAACAATTAATTTAAGGGGTAAATTTTAAGGTTTGTCTTAAAGGTGGGGAAAGAAGGTGCTTGACATATATTTAGTGTGAGGGAGTTCCACAGGTAAGAGGCAGTGAGGGAAATGAGTGGTAAGGAGACAGTTATGGGTAGAAACACAGGAAATTATCAAGGCATAGCGAGAGATCAGCACTGATAGAGTAGATGAGTGGAGCGTCTTAAAGGTAAGAAAATAAGTTTGTGGCTGATCTAAAATGTGATGGCAAGCCAGACGAGGGATTTAAGGAGGAGATGAGCAGAGACTGTTTTGGGAGAAGGTGAAATTATTCTAGCAGCAGAACTTTGGGTAGATTGTAAAGGAGAAAGCCCTATAATCAGTATATTACAATAATCCAAATGGGAGAGGATAAAGGCCTGCATTAGAGTTTTAGTAGTAGCATGACAGAGGAAAAGGCGGATCTTAACAATATTACGGAGAAAGAAGCAACAAGTTTTAGCCATGCAGTGAATGTGAATGGAGAAGGAAAGGGAAGAGTCAAATGTAACCCCTAGGCAAAGTGCTTTGGGGATAGGATAGATAGTAGAACCATTTACAGTAATTGAAAAAGGTGATATTGCGCCAGGTTTAAGGGGAAATATAGATGTAGCCAAATACATTTTTGCATAGTCTTTGTGGGTAACGCATATCCCCCCCTCCCACGCGTTTAATGGTTGCTCGCTTTTCGCACATGGATGTCACACATAGTGACACGGACTGACAGGTGAATGACAATGGAGTTTTAGATGTTGGTTGCAATACTGGTCAGAAATGATAGTAAGTACTACAGTAGTTTACTATTTTGTCTTCAAAATCTAAATGCAATGTAACGCATCCTTTATTCCCGTTCTTTTTGGTACGATCCGATATGATATTAAACTGTATGTAATGGTATTGAAATGTACTAAATTAAATGTAAAAACTTAAGATGACTAAAAAGTAGTTTAAAATAAGAAATATTTTTATTAGAAAACATTAGGCTTTATGAAGAATACAATAATTCACATTTCTTTGCTCTTCTTGCAAATGTACAATCTTCTTCTTACTGCATCTTCTTCAGCCTGGCTGGCTCCTGGACATCTTCGCCTGTAAAGAGAGAATATCCTAGATTCATAAACGCGCATAAATACAGGAGTTCACTGCACAAATTACATGTGGGATACAGTACGCGTGTGTTTATACGCATGCGTGTCTATGGAACCTGGTTGAAACGTGTGACAGGGTGAATTCAATATGCCTGTGAGACCTATGTATAGGTCTGCAGTCCAGCAGTGAACTGGGTAATCTCAGCTTTGAACAGGTTGGGTTAATTAACCAGGTCCCAGCTGCCTCGTTAAGGGGCTTGAAAAACTCAGACTCTTCACTTGTGCCTGGTTCCTGTCTGAATCAAAGAAACGTGCCCTGAAACTCTGGAGGGATTCCGTCTGACCACAAACAAGTTCAACCGGCTCAGGAGCAGCATGCCACAGAACAGTGGTATTTGTTACACGGAGTGACAGTGGAGTACATGCAGAGTCTCTGAGGACACTTAGATATAAAGCTGGCTACATCTGCATGAGGAGCTCCAGTTTAAGACATATTAAGTTTAAGGCGTACTGTAGGAGTGCCAACGACAAGGATATAGCCAGGAGTTGATGAAGTCACCAAGTGATGGTGTGTAGAGAGAGGTCCCTAAGGTACACCAATAGACAGATCAACAGAAGACGAAGACATGTTGGCAACAAAGACCAAAAATGTGTGATGGGAGAGGTATGATCAGAACCACGAGAGCGCTTTGTTGCAGATAGCAATGGAGTTTAGAATATGAAGAAGAAGAGGGTGAACGACAGTATCAAAAACAGCAGAGAGATTGAGCAAGATTAGTAGGGATAATTAACCATGGGATTTTCCTTTATTTAGATAATTGGCTACATTAGTGAGCACAGTCTCTGTTGAGTGAGCTGTACGAAACCCAGATTTTAAAGGGTTCAGGAGGCCATTGGAAATAAGAAAGTTGATTATATGGGAGAACACAAGATGTTTTAGAAGTTTGGTGGTGAAAGGCAGGAGGGATACAGGTCAGTAGTTAGTAAGGTATGTAGGGTCTAGGGTGTTGTTCAGAATAGGTATGACCACCACATGTTAAAAGAGGAGTGGAAAGGCCTGAAGATAAGGAAATATTAAAGATATGCGTGAGAGTGGGGATTGAGACAGGAGTAAGAGTTCTGATAAGGTGTAAGGGGATAGGATCAAGAGGGCGTGTGGTAGAGGGAGAAAAGAAAATCAGCTTAGAAACTTCCAACTCTAGAACAAGAGAAAAGGAGTCAAGAGTGGAGTAAGTAGGTTTAGGTAGAAGCAGGGGACTGAAGGAATCTCAAGGGGGTGACCGAGAAATCAGAAAGGGAACAAATTTTAGTAAAGGCCAGGTCTAGATAGTGACCATCCCTGTGGGTGCTGGAATTGGTCCACTGGTGGAGGCCAAAGGAGGAGGTGATGCCCAGGAGAGTGAGATATCATCAATATTGCAGTTGAAGTCTCCCAGTAAAAGGATAGGCGAGTCAGAGGAAAAAAAGAAAGAAAGACAGGATTCAAAGTCCAAGAGGAAGGTGGAGGTAGAGGCTGCAGAGGTTGGGGGGTCTTTAGATGACTGCCACATGAGAGAGGGTAGAAAATCTGGACAGCGTGAACCTCAAAAGAAGAGAGAGAAACAGATGAAGGCAATGGGAGAAGAGGAGGAGACTGACCCCAGTTATCGAGGTGTGGAGTGTTAGATAAAGAGAGACTGCTATAGGAAACAGCAGCCCCAACAGCAGAGTCATGTTTTGGGAGACAGGTTTCTGTTGAGTAAAGACCTGAAGAGAATGAGAGTAGAAGAGTTTGTGTACAACGAGAGCCTTGTTAATCAGAGAGCAGACATTCCAGAGTGCACAGGAGAAGGAAGGGGGACAAGGAATAGGTATTAAGTTAGATGGGTAAACACATTTGGCTGGGAGGGAGGAGAAGACAGGTATCATGTACCCCTACCTGCATTTTGTTGTTTCAAGCAAAATAGCTTTTCCATCACTAGAATGTCTAGCTGGTGTCTTTCCTTTACCAATATGTTGCCATGGTTAGAGTTTTACCCTGATTGCCAAAAAGCCTACACTGGTGACACGTTTTATCCTTAGCTGGCTAGTTCCGCAAGCCGGGAGATGTCCCGGCTTGCTAGCCAAATCCCCTCAGCGTGCCGCGCGTCACTGATGCGCGGTCACGCTTCATCGGGTGCCTGCGCCCCATGCACGCGTGCCCAGGGCTCCCCGAGGGAGCCCTGGTGTCCCGCGATGTGGGGGACGGCGGTGGGGGGTTCCGGGGAACCCGGCGGACCCGGAGAGGGGAGGGGGAAGCCCCGATCGGAGGACCGCTCCTCCGAGGCTTCGGCGCGCGCACGGGACACCCCGGCGCGCGCCCGGTTACTGTCGCGGCCGAGACCAGGCAAAGGTAAGAATAAACTCGGCCGCGACAGTACATAATTAAAAATAGTTTTAGTTTAGTGTTTTAGATAACTGTAATAACTGTAATCTGTTGATGAAAGTAGTGTAGCAGAAGTTGTAGAAGAAGCTGCCTTTGGGATAGCCGGAGGTGCATTTTCCTTTGTTTTCTTTTTTATCGCCACTCTGCATCATTCCATAATAGGAGCCAAGCTCCTTTAGACTAATACACCCCCAGTCTTTCCCAACTGGGGCGTCATTGAATGGGATTGATAGAAATCTGTGTAGTCTTTTGTATGCCTCCTTTAATCAGGCTCTGGAGCTGGCAAGACAGTGTGGTCAGGGGGGGCTTTGAACAAAAGCTGACATTGAATCAGCTTTTTGTATACTGGCCATCAACCCTGAATGTTTTAGCTTGATTGTTTTTCCATTTCAATGTTCAATTAGACAAGCATTTAACAATGGGATGTTTTCTGTCTCGCTTGCATTTAAAAGCCTTTGTCTCCTTTTTGGCCTGAGTATTAAAGGTTGAATCAGGGAGCAATTTGCTGATTCATTATGAAGATGATTTTGTGCTTGCTGGTCCAGAGCAGGGGTGTTCAACCCCAGTCCTTAAGCCCCCCCAACAGGTCAGGTTTTCAGAATATTCCAACTTGAGCACAGGCGGCTCAATAAGTCACTGCTTCAGCACAGGTGGCTCAATCAGAGGCTCAGTTTTCGACTTCCGATAAATATAGGACTCTTCCTAATCAACATAATCCACACATTTCCCCGTTTCTTGAAACGACTGGAATTCTAGTTGATAATGGAATTCCTTTTTCAGCCACTTGAAATTCCTATAATGTAAAAAGAAGTTACCAAATACTAAATAGAGTTGGTTTAAGTATTATTAATGATATTCGGCTTGACAACGACAGAAATTCAAAGATCTACAAAATCAAGTTCTTATCCCCAAAAACGATGTAAAAGACCTATTAACCTCATTTATACGTATCCACTTCACAAGAGCCTCACATTTAGTTGCAGAACCCTCCCCTACAATGATGGCACTCATCAATGTAGCATCCATATTGCTTCAGGTTTGGTACATAAAGGTTGTCAGACCATATAAATATTTTCTCTCTAAAAAAAAAAAGGAATAAGTTATCATATGTGGGTGCTGCGGCTGTCCCTATTGCAGTACCTTTCTATTCCTTTTTTTAAATTAATTTCCTGTGAAATTGTTGTTTTAATTCTTGGATAAATAAATTGACTTCTCTTAAATATCTATTTTGAATAATTGATGGTTGATGCACGATATACGGATTGTGAAATTGCAGTAAAGATGAAAATGATGTGGTACCACAAATCACTCTCTGGAGTGTAGTGGATATAATGTTTAATGGTTTGTTATGGTGGTTTAATGTTACTCTTAATGATCCTGGCTGGGGGCAGAGCCTTATGGTGTTAGTGATTCTCTCTTGGTTGGGAGGCAAGAGATTAGTGTAATTTATAGTGACTGTTGCCTGGCAGATTAATATTGATTATGCTACAAAATGTGTGCTGCCATTTTACCATCACCTATATAATGTCTTGTGTGTTTTAAAGTGTTTTTTTTTTTTTTTTTAGATCTGGGTGTCTAGGGTTTTTGGGGAGTGCATCATATGGTTCTTATATATGTGAAAGGTTTAATAACTTTTCCTATGCATGTTCTTCCCCCACCCCCTGTTAAGTATAAGTGCAATTTATTAACAAGCTGGTACATTTCCATCAAGTTAATTATTAGGGCAATCTCACCTAGACTTTTTTTTTAGCCCATTAGTAACCGAATTAACTTTCTAAATAAATATTATTAAAGCCAAAGTTTAAATGTTTTGATTTTTTGGAAAATAAAGAAAACTCTTTGCCCATGAAAAGCAAATAAAACAACCTGGGCCTTTTAGTCTTCAGTACCACAGTGACACATTACATGTGTGCATACTTCCGCCCTGCTAGTTGCCTGCTGCTTATATCAAACACAAGGGAAGAGCTAAAGGAAGCCAAGCACTTACAGTACTAAGTTGCATATTATTGTGTTAACTTTACTGGAGGAAAAAAAACATATTTCGAATATTTTTTCTGAGCATCAATGATCCAGATGACCCATTAACTGGGTCGCTGCTATTGGTTAATTTTGGTGCTGTTGTTCCTCCGCTATTAGATTAGCAGAAGAAAATGTCCCATATTTTACTGCCAGTTCTCACCTGATATGAACAATATCCAACTGCTACATTTACCAGCTCATTAGCACCAACTGGAAGCAACCTGCTACCGGCTGGTATGTTTTTACATCACTTTCTAGTGTATATAGAGCATCTTTTATATACACTAAACATATAATATTTTTAAAGGACAACATCTGTGAATAATTGTCATGTGTGTCCAATAATAGGTACTGTAGTACAGTACATACTACGTAAGGGCCATTTTAGATGTTTATGGTAGAAGTACCTGTATTGCACTTTTACTTTATAAAGGCCAAGTGATAGCTTCAGTACTTACCTGTACAGTACATGTCATTGTGATAACATTTATCTGTAATGGCAGTTGTACTACAAGGATCAAGTGATGTTTTATTAATTCATTTTCATAGAAATGATCCTTTAGTTTTAGCTCTCCTTAGATCTTTCTCCTGGTGAGCGTTTATCCTTTGGGGAAAGTAGATATATTAAGCATGTTATTTAAAATGTAAGCAGCTTTTAGTTGCTTGCTGTAGACATTTTAATTGGATCTTCGTATCTTAGTTTGCTATTGATTTGTAAAAAAAAAAAAAAAAGATATTGTACATGTCAAACTTTCCTCTGTAGCCATTAATGTAACACAATGTTTACTCTTGTTGTTCTTGTCTATAGGGTATAATGCAAGATGTGCAAATCGTTATCATGCCACAGGGATTTATCTCTCAGTGTCCTGATCTTAATCGAAGTAAGTAGTATCTCCTTTTTTGCTCACATTATCAAACATTGCTCTCATTTCTATTCTAATTGATCGAATTTAATGTGATGAATTCTTGAATATTTCAGCCTGCCCAACATGTAATGACTTCCATGGACTTGTACAGAAAATTATGGAGTTGCAAGACATTTTAGCCAAGACATCAGCCAAGGTAGGCCTTAGTTATAATTGGTAGGGGGAAGGGATCATATATGTTTGTGTTCTTTTGTTCTGTGCAGATACCTGGGATTCTCATTTAAGCATTGAAGTGAATGTTGCTATTGAGCTGTAAAAACAGACAGAGGGGAAAAATAATTCTCACACTATTAGCTGATTTTCTTCTTTTTCTACATAGATGATTCATTTATCATATGTAGTGTTTTAAAGGTTATCCATAAAGCACGTAAAAAAGCTTTACTATGGCCATACCACATACTGCGTACAGTGCACATGCTCTCTATTACTCGCATTGAAACCTTCTGTTTTCCTACACTCCTCATAATTGGCTAAAACAAGTCTCAGGGGGGGCAGACACTTTAAATGTAATCCAATAAAAAAAAAATTGTACTTTTTGACGTGAGAGCAATTAATCAAATTACTGAAACGGCAGTAATTGGTTGAGGTCTAAATCATCTTTGTAAAACAAGTTTTTCTTTTACATCCAATCTCCTCCTGTTCAATAAAGTCTATACAAATAAAAAATCTGAGTCAAAACAAAGAAATAGGTTATACATTTTTTTTTGTAGGAACACACAATGTATACTTCCTAAAGATGTCCTAAGACTCATTGTCCCTTGCACCATAGTCAAAAAAGCAAAAAGTCCACTGTGCCAGGAACACTGTCTGCCGCAGTCAAGCTACTGGGTGTCCATGCTAATGAATGGGACCCCTCGGTAGCATTAATCCCCCTGCAGTGACCACCCCTGCCGTATGACCGCTGGTGGCAGTGGCACTGCAGACACTTAGCTTCCAATTATAGTAGCTCCAAAGTTGTCATTGCCAAACCATGTGGTTTGGCACTTTCAGAACATGCTAATACAGGGCTGGCTGGGAATTTTGTGGGCTCAGTGATTAGGTCTTTTGTAGGGCTTCTTACTTGTCTTTCATGGCATCTCCTTCACAGCCGACTCAGCAGCATGATGTCGCGGCACCATGCGACATCACATTGTCATTACAACGTGGCGCCATTCAGTGTTGCATTGTCATGTCAACACAACACCATGTGATGTCATGATGCCATGTGACGTCACGTTGTCATCGCAATGCGCAACCATTTTATGTAAAGGGACGCTGTAGGAAGAGATGCCACTGGACAAGGTAAGCAACACTTACAGAGGCCCCTCGCTCTCCCCCGGCAATCAGTTTTATTGTTTTGGGGAAGAGCACGGGGGCCTCTGGAAGCACGGGGCTCGGTTCAGTGGCACTGATGGAACCATCATCAAGTCAGCCCTTGTTTAGGAGCCAAAACGCCTGGATTGTACTTTGCTTTAGAAGCGGAATGACCTGAAGTGGTGCTAACTGCATCCCCCAGTCTGACTTTGCTCTCTCAGCCAAACCCATATTTCAGGCTCTGGATGTACTGTATCTCGCAATACCAATCTGTGAAAAAAAAATGCAAGTTTTTAGAAGCGGTTTCCATAATAGAGCTATAGAAAAGCAATTTTAGTAAAAACAAATAAATAAATAAAAGTTGGAGGGTTTTTTGACAAACCGATCTGATTGGCTGAGCCAGAGTGAAACCACTTCTAAAAAAGCCTTTTAGACACCGTTTGGTCAGGCGAGAAGGAATAATAGAGCAGCACAACATGCTAATCCGCACTTTAGAAGCAGTTTGTCACACTTCAGAGCTACTAGAATAGCATATTAGTTTTGCTACATCTGTATATTCCAAAGCAACACAGAGAATTTCAATTCTACATTAAATATCTATTTTTTTTTTCAACATTCTGTTTATTGTGTTTTTCAAAGTATAACATACAGTTGTCACATTGTCAAAATAAGAAGCTTTCCATGGGACAAACAACATTCATACCGCCATTCATACCGACCTGGGAGAAGGGAGACAAGGGGGTATGGGGGTAGGAAGGGGGGTGGGGAGGGGGGGGGCAGAGGAATCCTTTCTGATATACGATGTTCACCGCTCCTGGTCCGTAGATCAGGTGTTACGCCCAACTGTTTCGGCGAGGCACCGGGTAGTGAATATGGGGGGTAATGGATCTGTGTTAGCGTCCTCCCGTGGCGGGCATACTGTCTCTCTCGTATGTGGCTAATTGCAGCTTCTGCTCGCCATCCAAGGAGAACTCACCTGCCGCTTTTAAAGCCAGATGGAGGCATTGCTCACCCCTGGGATGTCTGTCTGTGCCAGCCAAGGCAACCAGACTTTTTGAAACTTTGGGCCAGTGTCGTTGACCAGACTTGTCAACTTTTCCATCTGGCAAACAAACCAAATTCTATTCCGAATTTTGTCTAATGATGGAATTGCATTCTGTTTCCACAATGCTGCAGTCTCGCACCTCATACCCGTAGCAAAGTGTGCGATCAATTTGTTCCCTGATCGAGATACGTCTGTCGTGGGTTTGCCTAAAAGGAACACCCACGGATCTAGTTGAATTTTGAGGCCCAAAAAGAGCCTCTGTAGCCAATCTCTAATTTGGATCCATACGGGTCTGAGTCGTGGACAAGACCACAGCATGTGCAACAGGTCCCCCTGTTCCCCGCACTGCCTGGGGCAGAGCGGGGAAGCGCCCGGCGCAAATTTTGCCAATCTAACTGGGGTGAGGTACCACCGCATTAGTACTTTATATGAGTTCTCCTTTAATGTTGTACAGATCGAACTACTGGCTGCCGCCTTAAAAATCTCAGCCCAGTCGTCGTCCTCCAGTGGCCCCGTCAGATCTGTTTCCCATTGTGTCATGAACCTGGGTTTGCGTGAACCGTCACTGTCAGAACCGACCACCACCCTGTACAGAGCAGATATGAGTCCCTGTGTGTCGGTGCCCCGACCACAGAGCTTCTCAAAATTAGTTAACGGCGGTCTAATAGTGTGTTTGGTGTAAAATGCCCGGACCTGGAGGTATCTAAGAAATTCTGTGTTGGGAATGCCAGTTTCTGACTGTAATAGATCAAACGGTTTAATGGTGTCGCGTCCCTCCAGGTCTTTTAGTTTGTGGAACCCCCTGTTTTGCCAAAGTGTGAAGTTTTTGCCAACTAATCCCGGAGCAAAATCTGGATTCCCGTATAATGGGGCCATTAAAGTGTGTTTAGAGGTTAATGAGTGATTAGTTTTGGCCGCTTCCCAGACCGACAGTGAGTTGAGCACGGAGGACAGAGGATCCTTTAGGTCTTTCAGTCTAGCTTTTGGGTACCAAATTAGGTTTTCGATTGCAAGCGGGGCGCAGACCTCCTTCTCCGATGCCACCCAGCGTCTCAGCTCTGGGTTCCCATGCCACTGTGTGATTTGGCATAATTGGGCTGCTTTATAGTATGCCAACAAGCTCGGCACTGCCAGGCCCCCTGTCTCCCTGGATCGTTGCATAATTGTCATTTTTACCCGTGGTGTTTTATTTTGCCAAATAAATTTCGTGACTGAGTTTTGTAGTTCTTTAATCTCTGATCGTACCACTGGTATCGGGAGAGTTTGAAAGAGATACAGTAAACGTGGGAGAAGGTTCATCTTAACACAGTAGATTCTACCAATCCAGGAAATTCCGTAAGTGGACCATATTTTGAGCTCCTTTGTTAAAGCCCGTAGGAGCTGTGGATAATTTGCCTGATAGAGAGTGGAGCTCTGTTTAGTAATATGTACCCCTAGATACTTTATCTTTTTCGGCTGCCATTGAAATTTGAAATTAATTTCTATTAATTTCTCCATGTATCTCGGCAAATTCAGACTGAGCGCCTCTGATTTAGCCTGATTGATCTTAAAACCCGATATGCTACTAAATTTTTCCAGTAGGGCGAACAGATTGGGTAGCGAGGTGAGTGGCTTTGTCAGTGTCAGGATAATGTCATCTGCGTATAGTGCCACCTTGTGTTCTTGTGACATAATTTGGATTCCGGAGATGTCCGGGTTGCTACGAATGTGCGCTGCTAGCGGTTCCATGCATAAGGCGAACAACAGGGGCGAGAGTGGGCAGCCCTGTCTAGTTCCGCTTTTGATATTAAACAGCTCTGATGGGAAGCCTTGGTGTACTACCTTAGCTGCCGGTGTTGTGTATAATGCTTTAATTGCCCCTAATATTTTCCCTCTAAACCCAAATGCTCCAAGCGTAGACTCCATGTATGGCCAGTCAATCCTGTCGAAGGCTTTCTCCGCGTCCAAGCTTAGTGCTATGCCACGGAGCCCGTTGGTATTGATGAAATCAATAATATCTATTATCCTTCTGGTATTATCGGCCGCTTGTCTATCCCTAATAAAACCAACCTGGTCTGGGTGAATAAGCCTTGGCACGATCGCACTCAATCTGTTAGCCAGTAGTTTAGAATAAATTTTGATGTCTGAATTGATTAATGATATCGGCCTATAACTTTGGCAATTTGTAGCATCTTTGTCCTTCTTATGTATTAAAGATATCGACGCCTGGAGCATGTGGGCCGTGAAGGGTTCCCCCGACAATACCCCATTGAACATTTTGAGCATGTGCGGCGCTAAAATCCCTACAAATTTTTTATAGTATAAATTGGAAAATCCATCAGGGCCTGGGGCCTTGGAGGGTTTTAGGTTCTTAATAACCCCTACCAACTCCTCTAATGAAAAGTCCTTCTGAATCGCCTCGTGCTCCAATCTGCTCAGCCTAGGGAGATCCGCTTCTCTCAGGAAAGACTGGAGTGTGGCGCTAGTTTTTGTGCCATGTGCAACCTTCTCCCCGTTATATAACTGCTCATAAAAAAAGTCTAAACTCTTCCACTATTCGTTTAGGGTTGGAGGACATATCTCCTGTTTTGGCCTTGATTGCCTGAATGTTATAGTTTGGCTGCTTATTGCGGATCCGGTTAGCTAGCATGGTGTCCAGCTTGTTGGCTTTTTCAAAGAATTTCCTCTTTGTCCAGCTCATGTCCCTCTCGGCCCGGGAGGTAAGGAGGAGGTTAAGTTCAATCCTTACATCCTTCAACTCCTTTAAGATATCCCCTCCACCTGATCGGCTATGGAGTATGGAGAGCTCATGTAGCCTCTTATATAATTGGGTCAATTTGGCCTCCCTTAGCTTCTTTCGTCTTGCTGCAAGACTGATCAAAATTCCCCGCAGCGTGGCTTTGTGGGCTTCCCATAACGTTATTTGTGAATCCACTGTACCCGTGTTTAGTGAGAAAAACTGTCTGATCTCATCTTTAATTGTCTGTTCAATTTCTGGGATCTTAATCAGGGATTCATTTAGTTTCCAATTTGCTCCGGGACTAATTGGTCTAATTTGTGTGCATCGTAGCTCTATTGATGCATGGTCCGACCATGTAATGTCATGGATTATAGTGTCGGATATTTGGGGGACTATTCTGCCCGAGACAAAGAAGTGGTCGATCCTACTATAACTGTCGTGGGGGTGTGAGTAAAACGAATAACTACGTTCGCCAGGATGCTGCTCCCTCCAGATGTCAACCAGACAACCTCTCCGTAGTCCTTCCAGCAGTGCTGTGACTCCTGCCTGTCTGTCTCGCTCTTGTCTAGGGGATCTATCAATGCGGGTGTCCAGAACTTTATTAAAGTCTCCCGCTACTATAACGTTTCCGACTGCCCATCTTTGAAGTTTGAGGAAAAATGCGTCAAAGAACTGCGGGTCACGCTCACATGGGGCGTAAACGCATGCTAGGGTCACCCTGCAATGCTGCAGAAGACCCACTATAATGAGATAACGACCCTCTGGGTAACGCTTTATTTGTTCGACCTCAAAAGGGACTCGGTTGTGAAATAGTATAGCGACCCCTTTTTTCTTTTTCTTAGCTGAAGCGAGGTAAAATCGTCTGAAGTTTTTGTCAATGAACCCTGGGTTTTTACTTGAGCTATAGTGTGTCTTTTGGAGGAAGAGAACATCCGCTTTCCGGCGTTTAAATTCTGCGAAGGCTATTCTGCGCTTTTGTGGGGAGTTAAAGCCCTTAACATTTTGTGATATGAACGTCAGTGCCATGGGTGTGTGTATATGGAATCTAGGTATGTAGCAGAAGGATATGACCTACCCGGGCCTCGTGTCTGCGAATACTGCCGGTGACGGCTGAGTTAAATCCATCTTGTGTTTGCCTTTACCTTTGCTTTTACTCTGGGGAGGTCTGAAGGTGGGGGGGGGAAACAACGGGGGGGGAAACAAAAAACACAGAACCACACAACATTCACACATAAAACCAAATTGATCTTAGACGACCTATGGTTTTCTGCCTGGGAATAGCAGTCACGCCTTGGACTCTCCCTCCCTCCTGTCCAGGCTCGTGGGGGGTAGTCCTCCCCACGCCTTCCCAGGTCTTTGACTGAGCCGCGGTGTAGGACCGCAGCCCCGTCAGAAAGGCACATGCCAACAGGCAGGGACAAGGGCAGTCATCCGCCCCCCCGCCGGCGATGCAACAGTATCTGTATAATCAGTAAGCTAACTATAGTGTTAGCCAAAACTTAACCCATACTAACTGTTGAGTAATCCCTTGATAACGCAGCAGTATAGTTAACTGCACTATACTGCCTAAAGTGACACTCACTTGCTACCCCTTTGAATGTGTAAAGGTATCAGCCTAAACTGCGGTTGACCCTGTCTCCCTCTGAGGTTTCAATACCTATCACTACATTTATATATTTAACCATCTATAACATTTTTTAAAACAATTCCCCGAGATCTCCCCCCCCCCGCCCCCGACCAGAGTGCACTCGGTGCATCGGCAAGAATCCGGCAGCACCCCACCCCCCGCCCCCCCCCCCCCACTTATTTAGTGAGCTGCAGAGCTTAAACCCGGCCATAAGGCCTCAGCCAGTCCCGGGACCTGTCTCGTTGTTGTATCCCTTCCGGGATCTTGTCCCTTTCTCCAGCTTCTTCACGGGGGAGTGCGCGTACCCTCTAAGAGCCTCCTCCGTCACCTTCTATGGCTGTCAGTGGGACCCATCCGCTTCCGCGGCCGTCACTTCCGGGTCGTCCATGGTCTGAGTGGATCCGCCCCCTGACGTCATCGCAGCAGCGTCCTCATATCCGCCCGCGAGCAGCAGAGAGGGAAGGCGTGCCCTGCAGGTGGAGCCGAGCGGAGCTCCCAGACTTCACGCCAAAACAGCTCCTCCATTGCTCTTTCGCGCTTCTTCACCAACCTGACCCTCGTGTGCTGCTGGGCCGCCATCTTGGTGAGTGGACACGCTGATCTGTTCTGATTTTTTTTTTTTCTCCCTTTTTTCCTGTCTTTTCTGTTGTGGAGGTTCCAGCTTTTGTTAAGCTGACCAGGTCAACGGGTAATTCCCAGGTGGGACGGGGGGGGAACGAAGGGGAATGGAGCCGAGCCGAGAGGGAAGGGGGGGGGAACTGGAGGAGGCAGAGGGAAGCCATTCAACATGGCCTTCCCATCCTCGCCCCCACCTTTAGCGGCCAACGGGGGGGCAGGCCAGGGCCCGGGGTAGGCAACATCCTGTAACTGTGATCATTGTCCTGAACCTCAGACGGGTCTCGACAGACCTGCTTTATCTCTCCATTGACCGCTCGCTGCTCCTACCCTCTTCCATTCAGCGGGTCGAGGAGGGTATGTCTCTGGTGCCTCCGGCAGCTGTAGCGTGTCCGGGAGCCCCAACCTCTTCAGGAACTCTGGCCCATCAGCTAGATATTTCAGAGCCTGGGTCCGGCCGTTCTGCACTACGACCAGCGCAAAAGGGAAGGCCCACCTGTATCTGATCCCCTTGTCTCGGAAGAGTTTTGTGATTGGTTGGAGGGCCCTCCTTCGCGCTAGTGTGACTGGGGAAATGTCCTGAAAGATGGCCATTTCGATCCCTTTGAATGGCACCAGTGGGGTAGCCCTGGTCAGACGGCAGATTTCCTCCTTGGTGGTGAAATGATGCAGGCGGAGTATGATATCTCTGGGAGGGTTATTGGGCAATGGGCGGCCTCGCAGTGCGCGGTGACACCGGTCCATAACTAATTCGGCCTCAGATTTCCCTGGCATTATAGATGTCATCCATCTGTTAATCAGCCGCTCAGGGTCCAGGATTTCCTCCGGTATGCCCCTGACCCGTAGGTTGTTCCGCCTGTCCCGGTTTTCACTGTCTTTGTGGCGTTCCTCCAGCTCGGCCACTCTCCGTTCCAGCTTAGCAATTTGGGCTCCCATCTCTCCTTGGCACTTGGAAGTCTCCTCCACCCTCTTCTCCAGTGCGTTCGTGCGGTTACCAATGCCCAGTATATCCTTTCTCAGCTGGTCCACCTCCCCTCGGAAGAAGGTCTTTAAATCGGAGAGTAACTGTGCAATCTCCTGTTTGAGGGAACCCGTGGGCTCCTCCGTAGTCATCTCTATCTCCGGTGCGGAGTCAGAGTCAGATGCCGCCATATTAGCTGTATCTCTGGGCTTTTTTGCACCGGTGAAATATGTGCGCACATCTACCCTCTGCTTAGGCTTTTTGCGGGTCGCTGCCATTCTTTTGTGTCCAGCGCTGTTAGCTGAATCAGGGGTGAGATTTTATTTTGAGTTTTTGCGGGTTTTTGTCACTTTATTTTACTAAATATCGCCAGCGGGACACGGAGCACTCAGATCAAGCCTCCATCTCCGATCCCGTCGCGCATGCACCTTAATGATATAATTTTTAAAACAAAAAGAGTGCAAATTACATATTACATTGCCAGTTCTACTTCAGCAAATGTTTCTTGATATATTTTTGTGCGGCCACAAAAAGTTTGCTAAAATCCTACAGTAGTTGCTCATTTTCAAGGTCAAAGAATGTGTATTTGTTGATTTTCATTTTTATGCAACTATGGGAAACTTGACAAATTCTGCCAAGTTTCGCAAAAACAATCCTAAATTTTCACAAACTGTAAGGCATATGTTTCTCTCTGAGTAAAATATTTATGTTTGGCATTTTCGTGAAGTTTGTCATTTTTATGCTTTCTTCTCTGTGAAGTTGCTTTCCGCATCTTGAATCTGCACGGCAATATTCTGCATTAAACTCAACCTTATATTAAAAGTGAATGCACTTTCAAAACATAGGATCTTTTTATGTTTGGGTACAAGAGTTGCAATGCATTTCAACTGCACAAAATATATAAATGATACCTTTGGAAAAGTAAGTTTAGAGCAGATAATACAATTGCCTGCAAATTCTACCTTTACAGAGGAAAATACAGTCTTGTTGCAGAAGCTAGGAAATGGCTTATAAATATTCAGGCTCTTGCCACTCGGATAACAAATGATTAAATAAAACAGAACTGAGGTAGGTTACCTGATTTACAAAGCTGACCTCAGCAGAATAAATGGTTAGAAATAAAGAGGCATTTTCGCAGTGCTGGCTCCTCAGATAGATAGATTTCTGAGTAGAATGTGAAAAAAAGGAACAGGAAACCAAATAGGTAGTTCATTATGTATGCTACTATTATTTTTTAAACTTATAATAGTTAGCAGTGAACAAGCCTCAAAGGGCTCGAAAGCTTGTACTCTGTAAACTATTGTTTATTCAATAAAAGGTAGCATACTATTGTGGCCATGTCTCCCTCTGGGTTCCCCGCTTACCTCCGATGCGGTTGTGGCTAGTCCAGAAGGCAGAGAGCATGTGGTGAGGGTCGGGGCAGCGATCGGGTCGCCGGGACCTCCGTGGCGCACCTGACAAGCGGGGGCCGCCATGTTTGTTTGCGCACGCATCCGCAGTGTGAGTTTGCTCATGCGCAGTGTCTCCCGAGTGCGGCGGCCATTACAAAGGCCTTGCACATGCACAGAACGTGTTAGGTAGTGGTGGCCATTACAGAGTAGCTGCGCAGGGGAACTACCCAGGGGCTGCTAGTCAGATGGTACGCAACAGTTAATAGGGCTGTCAGGATTGCCTGCACCAGAATATATACAATTGGCGCGTCATGCCAGTCAGAAGGGGAGCTGGGAGGGAAAGGTAGTGTCCAGGGAGCTGTCGTTCCCTGACTAAGCCTAGCTTGCCCCCACCTTAGGCCCAAGGTAGACCCTGAGTCACCATAAGATTGTGGTTACTTCAGGGACATCCCCTCTAGACAGGGACATTGCCCCTGTAGTGTGTATAGTGTCAGGGACAGAGCAGCAATACCGCGCAGTGATTGCGGCCTGGGACCAGACCACCGCCACGAGATACAGAGTCTCTCTTCACGGTGGGACACTCCAGTGGGAGTCCACCCCACGTAGAGGCAGACGCCATCACTGACGGCGATGGCGTGGAACCAGACATGCCTCTTTCATCAGTTGTGGTACCGGGTGCTGTAGCACCTGGCAGGTGTCACACTCCAACAAGTGCACCAATGATAACACACCTACTGTGGGCAGCGCTATCACACACACTTAGGGTGGGAGTGACAATTGTGGGCTGGACACTGGGTCACTGGTGCCCCTGCACCCGAGAACTGTGGAGATACTCTGAGGGTCTCTGTAAATATATGTGTGGTTGTATTGCATTCTCTGTGTTACAAGTACATATCCAGTAAATATTGTTGTACCGTACTCTGGTGTGTATTACTGGGTATATTGTCTTGGGAGGGGCTATCCCACTTTGTGAGGATCCTTCTCAGGTGGAGGCGCTGTTGGCATACACGTTACATACACCCAGGCTCCCTGCAGCGTAGGATCAGGCCTCCTGTGAGCCATCAGGTAAAGCACCGCACGTAGTCACTCTAGACACGGGGGAAAGGGGACTACACTATCTATATTTTTTCCTTTTCCTTTTTCACTTAAAATACCGACCCTGTACAGCTAAAATAATTTTGGGGCAAAGAAGAGTCAGTCATGAAATAGACATATCACATATTTAAATACAATCTTGCACAAAACATCCCCAAAGTTGGACTATTCTTTATTTGTACAAATTAATTAAGAGCACTCTTTAATATAATTAGTTAAACTATCAACAAAAACATTGGGGTTTATGTATCAAGATTCCAGAGGTATGTGTGAGCGCTGATGCAGTTGCTTAACAAAATAGCATTTTTTTCACTTTGAAACGCAATATAATGATGAAATATATTTGTACTGTTTCAGAATTTGGTGCATGCTGTGCTAGTATTCTGTTCTTAAAAAAGACTTGCGCCCCCCTTTAAGGCGACAGAGAAAACAACGCCAATAATCGTCAAGAAAAGTAATGCAAGCCGCACATTTCTTAATAGTGAGACCTGCACCAATATGCAGCTGCACTATAAATCCCTCATCTCGTTGCAGGCAGACGTACTGTACCTGAAAATATTGCAACAAATGTTATTATATACTGTGCTGTAGGCGCAGCCTTCCACATGTATATATCGGCACGGGTTGCAACAAAATAATTACTGTGCTCTGGAATTTGCCCTTTGATACATAGAGTCTGTTCTTAATTAAAACATTTTTTTATGTACAATGTATTACTGAGAAGTGTCTTAGAATAAGCGTCTTAAATGGATTGAATAAATCTTCCTAGATGTGCATGAGACTAGATCTGTATTTAGTGGAGTTGGACCACCAGAACAATAGCTACCGATTCTCCTAATCCATATTTTACTAACTGTGTTTATAAATAACTGCTGAAAAGATGCCCACCTGAATACGGGAAGATCTTGGAGAATTGATTTGAGGCAGTCAATTCTGTATACTGTATCTCATGCACTTCAGCTTATTCTGCACTTGTAGTTTTAATAATATATTGACATCCCACATTTCCTGTCGAGATAAGATTTTGTCTAATATCAGTTTCTAACTTTATATCTCGTGCTTTATTTGCCTTTGTATTCTCTTGTTTCATAAAATTGCAGGCGTATGAACCTATAATGCACTAGGATTTGAGCGTGTAAATCAGGACTGTTTAAAAATATCAGTTAAGCGAAGACCAAACAAGTGTTTTCCTATTCTTCTGAAATGTATTTGCATGGGTACACTTCCTTTATTTTGCAAAATTATGACTATAAAATATCATGATAACACGGAGCACAAAATGTGACGACTTAAATCCCTCAACTTGCACTAAATGCAAAATCAAGACAAAAAAGCATAAATGTTTATGGCTCTGCAGCCATCAATTCGTAATAACGGCAACCAGCTCTCTTTAGTTATATTATTATATTTTTAGATTACATATCCACCAATATATATATATATATATTTAAATATATATTTAATATCATGAATATGTTGAATGTTAAGCCATGATTATTGCTATGTACTATATGCTATTCATTGTAAACACATTGCAATTCTTTAGAAGGTGAAAGAAAACAGGTCAAATAATATTTTTGTTTTGCACCTGGTAACGGTTGTGCAGGTCATTTGTTCATCATCCGTGCATCAAACGTGCCATATTCTTAGTATGTCACTGCTGACTTCTAATTTGTGTATATTATTAAGGAACTATGGAAATCGTTGCTTGCCATAATTTTTTTCCCCCTATGTGTGAAATCTGCCTGCAGCTGTCAAGAGCCGAGCAGAGGATGAATAGACTGGATCAATGCTATTGTGAGAGGTCTTGCACTGTAAAGGGCAGTATCTACAGAGAGCTGGAATCCTGGACAGATGGCTGTAAGAAATGTTCATGCATGGTACGAATATCTATACAAGATACACTTAGAAACTATTTTTTTTCCCATATACATTTTTCATGGTATTTATTTTTTTACAGATTGCATACAGTAAAAAATAAATGGGGCATATGTATCAATGCAAAACTGTGACAAACAATTAAAATCTTAAAACCAGAGACAGAACATAAAACACAGACAAAGCTCAGTTTTTAGCACATCCAGTGAGACTCATACACGGTACAGTGCCTAAATATATATGTATAAATATCTAATAAGTAAAATGGTCTTTTAGTTTGACATTTTTGGCCAAAATTGTTGTAAGCCCCTGAGCCAACGCCAAGGCAGACCACATATCAGGGGTCCCTAACGCTAATTATTAGATATTTATACATATATATTTAGGCACTGTACCGTGTATGAGTCTCACTGGATGTGCTAAAAACTGAGCTTTGTCTGTGTTTTATGTTCTGTCTCTGGTTTTAAAATATATATTGCCATGCTCAGTAGCACTCCTCTGTGACACTCATATGCTTATATATATGTTGTGGTCATTTTGGGGGTTCAATAGGAGCTTGTTAGGTGTCCAGTATGTTTTACAATTCTTGTCCAGCTAATCATGGCTGATTGGAGGGTGGCAACCTCCTTCCTAATTTAAGCTCACCCCCTCCCACATTTAAATGGTTATGGGCTCACTCCATAGCATCTTCCACTCAGGGGAACTTGCCTGCTTGCAGTTTGGCTGTGACATCTCTAATACAGAGTGCTTTTCCTGATAATGTACAGGTTAATAAAAGCTTCAGTCAGACTCAGAACTTTGCAACTAATATTGACAGATTTACTATAAATCATTCTTCCTGTTATTACACAGGTTATTAAGAATTTATATTAGCGTTAGGGACCCCTGATATGTGGTCTGCCTTGGCGTTGGCTCAGGGGCTTACAACAATTTTGGCCAAAAATGTCAAACTAAAAGACCATTTTACTTATTAGATATTTATACATATATATTTAGGCACTGTACCGTGTATGAGTCTCACTGGATGTGCTAAAAACTGAGCTTTGTCTGTGTTTTATGTTCTGTCTCTGGTTTTAAAATATATATTGCCATGCTCAGTAGCACTCCTCTGTGACACTCATATGCTTATATATATGTTGTGGTCATTTTGGGGGTTCAATAGGAGCTTGTTAGGTGTCCAGTATGTTAAACAATTAAAATCAATAGGATTTTTTTCCTTGATACACATGGTGCAATTGCTTTGGCCTAGAATTGGTCTACTTTTGCCTTGATACATATGCCCCAATGTATTTCAGAAACAGTCATTTTATCCCAGTTCGTACAAAGTTGTATACACTATTTTACAGTGGTTGATTTTATTATTGAATACTGAGAACTATGGGTTACATTTATCACAGGCAATTGTCTTGGCCTATTTGCTGTGATAGGTGCCCCTCTGGCAGCATAAAGGCCTTTATCTGATTCAACTGTGCTGCATAAATTATAATGGAAACTGGACCTTGTAAACTGATTTCCAAAGCTTAAGAAAATTGTAGTTGTTATTGCGATGCACAAATCAAAGCCAGCTGAAAAAACTACCAAATTCATCGTAGTCATAAATTATATGTATTTGTAGCTTGGACATGTTAGGGCATTCTAGGTCACAGACTATAATTAAATTCTGAGTATGTACAGAATGTTTTTTTTCCTGAGCATATACTGAACTGTAATTAACAACCACTGTGAGCCATAATTGAGATCAATAACCACAACCCTGTTCTACTTATCCCTTACATTACAAATAGCATCCTATATTTGCCAATGTATATCATAGAAAAGAGAAGGCTATGCTACTGTATGTGTGATGTAATGTAAAAGTAGAAACTGCTTTCTTAGTCTTAGTTGTGTTCTGCAACCCCCCCCCCTCCCCCTCAGCCAGCCAAAAACTACATTTGGTAAGCAATTTAACCAACTGTTTGGCTTCCTTACACTAATCTAACAATGCTAAAATCAAAGATTCTGCTTCTTTTGCTTCTCTGGAAATTAAGTGCAGATTACACATCTGAGTAGAGGAGCATTTTTCAATCCAATGTTTTTTTTTTCCTTTAGGCCATTCTGTTCTAATCCTGGAACCAGCTAAAAGAGACTCCAAACTTCATTAGTTTTTTGATATATTTAATACATTTACAATGGTCATTGAAAACTCTAACTGTATTTTTCAGATGATTACAAATTAAACAGTTTGCTAAAATGATATGGATAAGAGATTGAGGATTGTAATGCTTACACCCATTAAATGTATACACTCGAAACAATTGACTTTTATTAATACAAACATGCAAATGTATTTGGTTAAAGTAAATGTAATTATTTACTAATTTGATGTTATTGATCTGCATGTTAAACTAGTCTGCATGTCAAGAGGGGCCAGTAAAGGGTAGCACCCCCTACCCGGTTTTAACTCCCATTAACGTAAATAAGAGTTAACGCCGGATCGGGTGCGCTAACTCATATTGGCGCTTGATGAATCCACTCCTAAGAACCATATTTACCAAGTGAGGTTAAGTATAACGCAAATTAGAATCCATTTACTTCAATGAACTGTTTACCCTCAATACAACTGCAGCCCATTTTGTAACAATTTAAATAAGAATTATAATGTATCTGTAAATATACTTAAGCATACAGATGGTTCAAAGCTTTGTTGTGCCTACTAATAATGCAGACTATTGTGTTATAGTGCAGAATATCACAACATGTCCAATCATAATGCACCAGCGGGAGCAATAACTCTGGCTCTACCTGTAATAAGCCTAAGAGGAAGGAGGTAGAAAAAGACAATGATATTCTGATTGAGTTTTGCTGTAGCACAGGTAGATCTGATCTGATTTCTCACAGATTGGGAAAGCCAATATAAGCTTCTGGAGCTAAAACCAGCACCCGACCATTATGTTTACTTCAACGATGACTATGACTACAATTTTCAGTCATGCTTACAAAACTGATGCACGTTGGATTATCGCGGTGAAATGAATAATGGGTTTGATTACAAGCAATGTAAAAAATGAACTTAATGAGCTCTAGTGGGGATAAGAAAGGTCAACAAGTATTTTATCTCCACTGAGGCATTCATTTACCACTGTCTGGACCTCTTGAAAGCAGAACTTGTGTTTCGTATGGTCGAATATATTTATTAAATCACATGCTTTAATAAATGTAATGAAATATTCTGGCGGGGGAGGGGTTGTGTGTGAGCTGCATGAATCTGTTAGTGCAGTAGAATGTATAACACAATATTTGGTACTAGCTCCTGATATCCTTACACCCCAACTGTATATTATAAATAATTGAATTGTATTTTCACAGAATGGGACTGTTCAGTGTGAGACACTTGTCTGTCCTGCATCTAACTGCCCGGACTATTCTGCCCCTGCATATGTTCCTGACAAATGCTGTAAAGAATGCCAACGTAAGTACTGTATATTGTTTTTCTGCAAAATGCTATTTTTCTATTCTATGGCACACACTTAAGTATTTTCATCTTGCTAAACAGTTTAGAAACGGTGTACCTTTTATAATGGCATAAGCAACTTTTACAAAGATAATGATGTGCAAAGATGTCTTCCGTCTTAACATATCACCACCAACTGTTAAAAAATATTTACAACGCTCTTATCAAGGGAATTGAATTATATATAGGAGGCTGAAACTAGAGATGGGTGAATTATTCGCCAACATTCAAATTCGCTATGAATATGGAGTTTATTTGCAAGTGAGCATATTAGCAGATTGATTACATTTTTATTGAAATATTTGTCTATCTTGGTTCGAATGTATGCAATACCGCCAGCCACCACTATTCACACATTCAATTCACCCAGAACCTCAACTATGGGACGTGAGAGAGAGAATATTCTTACAGTTCCAAACAACATGTGGAGAGACACCTGTGCACATAAAATGGGCACACTTGAGAAATATGCTAATTACATATGCTAATGACTCATATTAGCATATTTACCAAGTATCTCCAGAGTTCCCATTTTTTGCGGACAGAGTTCTCTCCACATACTATATAAAGGTGTGTTGGAGGGGGATATATGTAGCATTTGGGACTCTAACTAAGAATAGGCACTCTCTATGACACAATTGCCCTAACTGAAACCAATGACCATGGAGATCTTTTCATGTCATATTTCCTGTATGTTAAGCATACAACTTTTTCCTGTTTGAAGCAAGCAATTTAATCAGTGTCTCCCTGTACTGTATCAATGACCTAACTATTCAGTCACCTCTCCAAGGGTGGCCAAGCAAATGGTTTTGCTGCTTATGCATACTTAAATGACCGACTTCCTTAACATCAGTTGACCACAACCGCTAACAACTGGTGAGCTTATATAGATCTATATGTGTTGCCGACCCTTCATCTTTGGCGCAGATCAGAAAAATTGATTATGGCCATGATGAACATGCATACACAGCCTGTTAGGGTGCACAAAATGGGCTGTATATGCATACTGTCTCTGTAAGTCTTTCAACATACCACTTAAGGCTGTTATATAGTGTGTGCGGCCGTGCGCACGCGTGTGCCTATGCGAAGGTGCGTGCACGTGCCGCACACGTTTTGTGTATATACTGTGCGCGACTGTGTGTGTATGTGTATGCATGTGTATGTATATGTGTGTGTATGTATGTGTATATATGTGTGTTACACGTGTATACACGTTTTGTGTATATACGGTGCGCGACTGTGTGTGTATGTGTATGCATGTGTATGTATATGTGTGTGAATGTATGTATATATATATGTGTGTTACACGTGTATACACGGTTTGTGTATATACTGTGCGCGACTGTGTGTGTATGTGTATGCATATGTGTGTATGTATGTATGTGTGTGTGTGTTTTAAAAAAATAAATAAAACCTGCAATAATTTTGTTTAATACGTTGTACATATACATACACACATACATACATACACACATACACACATACATACATACATACACACATATACACACACACACACACATACACACATACACACATACACACATACACACATACACACATACACACATACACACATACATACACACATACACACATACATACATACACACATACACACATACACACATACATACATACATACACACATATACACACACACACACACATACATACACACATACATACACACACACATACACACATACATACATACACACATATACACACACACACATACACACATACACACATACACACATACACACATACACACATACACACATACACACATACACTCAAATACACTCATATACTTACATTTTCAGTGGCGGTAGCGGCGCGATTTCTTTCTTTTTTTTCTTCCTTCCCCCTGTCGGCCGGTTCTACTCTTCTTGTCGTGCGCGCGCGGCGCCATTATAAAAAAGCTGACTAACGTCAGCCAACTAAAATTCCGCGCGCGGGCATGGCGTAGCGCGCGCCCGGCACTATAAAACGGGCCTTAGATTGTAAACTCTCCCGGGCTGGGATTTACTTTCCTATAGTCTGATTTTGTTTGTTGCAGTTATTGTATTTTAATTCCCAGTATTTTATTGTATTTTCTCTTTTATAAAGCACTGAGTATACTGTGGGTGCTATATAAATCAAGATACACATAGTACGTACAGTACCACCATATATATATATATATTCCATATTTGATTTATTAGTTTCCAGTATGTTGCCTTAGTTGCTTGGGGAATAGAAGTGGTTTTTTTTTAATAACAACACAACAATTAATGTGACACAAAGCCACAAGGAAATATCAGTAGCCAATACAAAAAAAAAACATAAGGGAAGCTCAAGGATTAAGACACACTGGTAATGAAAAAACACATTTCTCATATGCAAAATAAATAAATTATTTAGACCTCTGGCCTATTCTATTTTTAGCCCTATTAAAAAATGAATTACATGGTTCCTTTTACTGTGGAAAAAGCTTTAGAAGCAGAAGGCCTTTGAGATCACTTTAGTGGTTTTGAGTTGTAAAAGTATGTGGATGTAGAATTGTGTTAATAAAAAGCTAAATAAAACAATTTGATAGAAAATCCCAAAACAATTAATGGACCAGAGATTACTATTATTGAAGTTACTGTATTCTGTATATTATTAGCTGAAGGGAAATGATAGTCAATCTGTATACTACTAAGCTTTCATCTTGTTGCTATGGAGTTAAAAGAAATTCAGTGTGAGAAAAAAAGCCCCAGATAACACCACCCCCACAAATCTGTAAAACAGGAGCCCATACAGTGCTTCAAAACACATTCTAATGCTGTACTGTATCTCCCCAAGTGTTTTCGGTGAAGGCAGCAGAGATCAAACTGTTTTAGCATCTGTATCAAGCTGTTATTGAAATGTTTCCATTTAGACCTGCTAAATGACCATGGAGCTAAGGCCTGTACTCATATAGCCAACATATGATTTACATTGAGAAATATGTAAATCAGTATGTAATTATTTAAAAATGACTTGTCTATATACTATTTACTAAACTATGATTGCCTCCAGTAAAAAAATGGCAGACTTTTTCCCCCCGAAATGCTCTTTCACCTACTTCATGCAAAAGATATGGTCAACATGCTATCCATGTAGTTTGCACAATCTGCATACTGTAGCTGTGCTGGGCATGAAGATATTCTGAAGTAATTTATAGTAATAGTATACAGTATGTAACCCCCCCCCTTTGGAACTACTATTTGATTTAGTGGGTTTATTGCCCCCACCCCCCCCCCCCCCCTACCCCCTTCCTCCTTTTACCTTTTTCCTCCCCATCTGGCTTTGGTTATGAGTATTTTCCAGATTATATTTACACATTGTGTACAATTATGTGTAATTCGTGTATTGTATTACAAGGGATTTATTTGTTCATATATTGCAGCATTCATGTATTGCAATTTATACATACTGTATATACACAATACATTGATTCACAATGTGGTACATTTTTCTGACCAATACCAATCATTTCAGTTACTATGTCTTATATAGGGCACTGTTTTTTGTCAATGATGTTGTCTTGTTACATATGGAGTATATTGGATCCGTGGCTTTGTCTTCATATTCTATCTGTAATTTCTTTAGTATATACATTTAGCTGCTTTTTTTTTATGCTTGATTTTTTATGTTGCAGTCATTTTTTAACATTTTTTCTTATTTTTTTATATATGTCTTAGTGTCTATAGTTATGCTGTAAGATTTAACATTGTGATTTATTCATTTGTTTCTTACGTTGACACTGAAGATACTGATGTAGTTTATGGTATATGTCATTTGTTTAGATACGTTTTTTTTTTACTGATTTAAGCCTTTGTCTGACTTAATATTTGTTTTATTTTTAACCTATTTGTGGTGCTTTGTTGGTGTGGAGGCTCCCTCGCTGTGGGGCCGCTCGAGGCTTTCAGATTCGTCCCTGCGTGATTTTCCATTGGAGGGGGAATCCGTGACCTCACATTATGGGCGGGGCTTATGACGATGGATCCCCCTACTTATACCGGCACCTTTAGAGAGGCGTTACGCTCTTTGACAAAGGGCAGGAAGCCCGAAACGCGTCAGAGTACCTCTCGCAGCACTATGTGAGCAAGTTGTTTGTAAGATCCAATAAAAAGATTTTATTTTTACTGAAATCTTGATCAAGCCACCGTCATTTTCTTTTTCTTCGTCTCACAAGCTATGCACTGCCTGCACATCTCCTTCCAGGACATGTGATGTAGGATGACTATGCCGAGGGGATTGCCACTTACTTGTATGTCTTGTGACCAGTGATGTCACCATAGGAGATAGAAGGATGTATATATAGCTCCACTCTATGTTCTAGAAACAGGTTCTTCAGAATTCTCACTGTGGTCCTCATGTGTAAATCCTATACATAGGTTTGTGTGTTTAGTTAAGTGTATTAAGAAGTGTCCTGTCACCATTTGTTGTTTTCAGTTAGGAAACATGCTCTGTAAGTAAGAACAAGTACAGTAGTAGGGATCCAAGATTATTCTCTTGTGCCCCCCCCCCTCCTACTACTCTCCCCTACCTCTCCCCCTCTCCATCTCTCCTTCCCCCTCCTATCACCCCTCTCTGTCTCTCTCTCACCCCCACCTCTTCTCTTGCTCTCTCTCTCGCTCCATCTCACCCCCACCTCTTAGGCTAAGTCCCCGCTCGCGCTGAGCACGCTCATGCTTGGAGAGTGCTCAAAGCATGAGCGCCGGGTGTCCTGTGCCCTGCATGTGCATGGGGGGGGGGGGGGAGGATGGGGCATTGAGCTCGCAGGAAAGTATAATTTTTTTGTTTACCCGAGCGCGGATGAGCATGTGTGCCTGTGCACGAGCGCGCAGGCACAGCGTTAGCGGGGACTTAAATATATCTGTATATGTAAGTAACCACCACCAGCGCCACCCACTCAGCGATAGCGGGGATGCAGCTTTACACTCTCTCGCTTTCTCTTACCCCAACCTCTCTTGCTCTCTCTCTCGCCTATGTCTTTCTCTCTCGCCTATGTCTTTCGCTCTCTCTCTCTCCCCTATGCCTTTTGCTCACTTGCTTTCTCTCACCCTCACCTCTCTCACTCTCTCTCATTCACCCCCACTCACCCCCACCTCTCTCACTATCTCACCCCCACCTCTCTCACTCACCCCACCTCTCTCGCTCTCTCACCCCTACCTCTCTAGCTCTCTCACCCCCACCTCTCTCTCCCGCACATCTCTCTCTCATTCCCAAAATATACGATGGCCCCACTCCCCCAAAAACACATAATAATCCCCCACAATACACATAACCTCAAATATTCAAATAATAGCCCTCTCCCCAATACAAATAATAACCCCCCTAGCCCAAAAACACTCACTCACTCACTCACATACACACTTCCCCCTTCTAAAAATGTTACCAAGGGAGAAGATAAGTCTGCTCTGGTCCATCTGCTCTGTACTTCTCAGCCATGCAGGGGGTGCAGCAAGCAGAGACTGCAAGCAGTGGAAAAAAAACAGCAGCCGGGAAAGAGAGGTGGTGGTATGGCATACAGGACTGTACCGTCACAAAAAAGAGCCCTGAGTATACCTGTAAGTACCTCCCTAGCGTAAGCCAGAGCTACCAGGGGGTCCTGTCCAGAGTATTATGTTTTGACACAAGTTTCTGTCAAGGGATATGTATGTCAATACCTGTGGAGCCTTATACTGTAGACGGATGTCAAATAAATCACCTTTTATGTTTTACAAAAGTTCCTATCGCCATATCTGCTTATTCACATCCAGCCTGCACCTACCCAACACTCTGACAAAGTGTGAGAGACTGAGTAATGTATATAAAGTAGTCAATCTGACGTAACCTTCCTTTGAGCAGGGTAGGGAGGCTTAAAATTACAACATACGCCTGTAAATAGATCCATTTACTCCCCTTGCAGCCCAAATGGTGTTACTGAAAGCCCCGCGCCCCCTCTCCCACCCCCCCCAAAAAATAATAATAATATGGCAGAATATTTATTCCATTTGTTAAATTAGTTGTATGAGAAGTGAAGAAGTGATGCTATAGTATCAATTTCATGTTGAGTCAGATTGCACTATTGAATTAAAGTTCTCTGCATCAAATGTGCTCTGCTACGTTAGGCGATATATTACTCTGTGCAAATTTATAATGGGATGTATCAAAGATTGTACAGTATCTGTAAATAATGTAACTTTATTTTACAGAATGTGTTTATTAGCTCACAGAAAGAGGACGTATAGCGGGAGAGAGGCAAAGAACCTACATACTTTAGTGCAATGTATAATACAAACAGAAAGAGATACAATAGCTGAGAGGAGGAAGTAGTGGGTCTATCCTATTTATTAGAATACCAATTGACTTACAATATTTACCTCTCGAAACATTAATCTATAACACGTGGAGAAATACCTGTCAAAATACCCACGTTACCCAGGAAATAAGCAAATTTGTATTTTGAAATAAGCTTATTTAAATAAACAAATAGGCATCCCATGCATCTCTCCACGTGTTATATGGAGGAGTGTTTTGGATGGTATGCAAGTCAATGGATTCTCTATATAAAATAGGACTCCCCTTCTCCTTTTTCAAGCATGCAATTCTATAACAGTTGTACAAATAATTTTCATGGATATTGGAGAAAGGAGAGGGTGGTAGCATCAGTAGAAGGACAGGCTGGATCAAAAGAGACCTTTTTAGAATTGGCAAGTGCCAACTATAAAATCAAATTGTTTTCTGAATCTCTTATTGCCCTGTATTGGTGTGCCATCTTTGCAAATCTCTCTTCTGTAAGCTCATATTGTTTTATCTTTCATTCATTGATCATTCTTTCTTCCCTTGCTCAGTGCTACTCTCCTGAAAGCGTGCTCCTTTTATCCTTTTATTGCTCTACTACTCTCGCACCTGAAGTATTTCTCAATTCCATACCTATCTTTTGAACTCCATTACTACTAATGACAACAGACGTCCTCTCTCACATCTAATTGAAAAATTACTTTTTTAATGAAAGCATTTCTAAGGGCCTGGAAATCTGTAGTGGTTTGAAAATGCATTTTATCGCTAAAACACTTCCCATTCCTGCTTTGATCTGAAATTCTTTGTGTACTTCCATTCAATTCTTCTATTTGTTCTGTACATCTAACAGTTTTACAGTATATTGTGAGCTTTTAGAGGGTGAGATTTCTTTGTTGTGTAGTTACTTTTAGGTCTTGTTCTCTTTTCCTTGTGTTGTGTTTTCGTTTTTTTATATATTTAAATGATCTGTATTCTTCTATAAAGATCTACGTTTGTGGTTGGGGCAGTATAACAGTACAATATATTAAAAAGTGCCAATATTCTTCAGTGTTGAAAACATAATTCTTTGCAAGTTGGAAACCTTTTGATTGTTCTAACATAGAATATAAATGAAGAAGGCAGTGGCATCTGAAAAAGATTTGTGTGGCCTTAAAAAGTAATCTACTGTACAGGCATACCCCGCATTAATGTACACAATGGGTCCAGAGCATGTATGTAAAGCGAAAATGTACTTAAAGTGAAGCACTACCTTTTTTCACTTATCGATGCATGTACTGTACTGCAATCGTCATATACGTGCATAACTGATGTAACTAATGCATTTGTAACGGGCTCTATAGTCTCCCCGCTTGCGCACAGCTTCGGTACAGGTAGGGAGCCGGTATTGCGGTTCAGGACGTGCTGACAGGCGCATGTGCGAACTGCCGTTTGCCTATTGGGCGATATGTCCTTACTCGCGAGTGTCCTTAAACCGGGGTATGCCTGTACTCGGTTTATTGATGAGTTGAACATGAAAATTGTAATGATCAGTCACTGTTCTACGACGGAGACATTTATGGACATAGAGGAAGGCTCTAAAAGATTTTTTCAGAAAATGGGAGACATACTGTATTTAAACTCTATCCTTAACCAACAGAAATAATTGATTATTGAAGTCTTTGAAGGCACTGAGTGAATGATTATAAAAAAAATGGAGACTGGAAAATGGAATGAAAATGTTAAATATCATACAACAAAACAAGGGATATGATGCCTAGTAGCCAATAGGTTGTTAAAAGAGAGAGATGGTAGACCGAATGATAACTTTGGTTGATATTAAAGAAACTTCATAAGGATAAACATATAATACCTGTAATATTAATATTTGTGTGCATATTCTTTTATTTTAATTTGTGTAAATACCACTATTACAGTATGTTCAAGTGTATTCCCACATTCTTGTCTTTTTTTTTTAATACTGTAATTTAAAATATTTGGGTATTTTTAAATTCCTGTACAGTAATCAAAAGATTTCTAATGCAACTCAGATATTTTATACTTACTGATTTCTCAAAAGATTTGTGGGGAAAAAAGTAATCTACAATAAGAGGCAACTACATGTTTTGTAAACTTATATAGAACACCAGCGGGCTTTATTGCATTTTATTTGTATTTTCTGGCAATTAAATATTTAATTATTTTCTTTTATTACTAGAGATTTTCTCTGAATAATAATACAACATAATTGTGTGTGCAGTTCTGTAGTAGGTATTGCAAAAAAAAACAAATATAGTAGCAGTAGTTATGGCACGTGGGGCAAGTAGAATTTGGAATTTTCCTGTTAACTACTGTATTAATACATGCGAGTCTGCTAGTTCACTCCAAGAGTCCAGTTTAATACCTGCTGGGTTGATCACATGGTAACAAATGTCTATACTTTCCCACCACTCTTAATACTTTGCCCCCTGTTTTCCCACGACTGTCAGGTTGTATCGGGTGATTTCAAATTCTACTGAACTACATCATTATATAATTGGGGTTGGTGGAGCGTAAATTAATAGTGAATGTCAGTGATGCATATCACTGTATCAGTGATTTTCACTATTAATTTGCACTCCACTAACCCCAATTGCACATTCAGCATTTAGAAAACTGAACACACAGGGGGTCATGCACTAAGCAGTGATAAGTGGGTTTTCTGGGTGCTATGCACAAAGCAGTGATAAGTGCTTTTAAGTGAGATACATGACTATATAGCGTGATACTGCCTGTTGTAAGATTCACAAAGCAGTGATAACACTGCAGTATTGTGCTACTATAATGGCATTTTTTCCCACTTAAAAGCACTTATCACTGCTTTGTGAATCTCATAGCAGACAGTATCACGCTATAAAGGCATTTATCTCACTTAAAAGCACTTCTCACTGCTTAGTGAATGACACCCACAGTCTGTTAGAGGTTGGAGCAGCAATCCTTTTGCATCTGATTTCTATTCAAGTTACATGCACATGTAAATTACTTTTTTTCACCAGGAGCGCTCCTTTCCTTGTTTTTCATATACATAATTATAGTCAGAAATTTAAACTGGTGTTCTATTTGTATAGATATATGTAGTTTTTTTTTTTTACTTATAATGGCCAAGAGTATTACTAAAATATGCAGTGTGTATCCAATTTAACTAGTGAAGAATTTCTTAATACAGGTGTTCATCGCTATCCAACGGTCCACTTTCCGTCGAACGAGTTATCTGATGCAGCATAATGCAGTCAGCTGGACACATTATCCGACGTCGGTACCGCTGATCCGACGCTCACCAGTGGGTTAACATGGACCCGCAATCCGACGGTCCGTTACCCGACAGTGGTTTGCGCGACGGATTCTGGCGGTTAAGCGATTCTATTCACATATGGTTACCATTTCAGCACCCAAAACATTGGGGCACTCGAACAGGAAATAGCAATATTCGTTATCACCATTAAGTGAATGAGTTCGGGTGATAACCAAAGACACGGACCCCTGCAATAAGACACACACTGACTTCTGCAGAGACACACTGACAAATTAATTACCGAAGATCTACAGTACATGAAGTCAGCCAGGCCTGAGATCTGGGCAGGGAGAGACACAGTATCACTGGTGGCTAATAGCACTGCTGTCAGTCCAACAATCTCTTCCTACGTGGAGCTCTCACACACAGGCAGTGAGGGGTAGTAATCAGTCTTTGGCTACCTGCAAGCTCTAGAGTAAAGGAAGGGGAACTGAGTCATTAATAGATGTTGTTTAATTGAAACCAATCGGGATGTAGCCAGGCAGCATGCTGCCCCCTCTCCATGTTCTCTTTGCAAGAGAAGTCTATCCAGATCCCCTTTTCTCGAGTCCAGATAAAATCTGTTCTATCCCATTCACTTTTAATGAGCCTGCCTGTGTATTATTTTGAAGTGAAAGACTTCTACCATGAAATCAACTAATTTAACAAAGAAAATCTCCTCTCCAAATAGAGATAGTGTCGTCTATATATCTTTTCTAATCAACAATATGTGATCTAGAGGGATTAATATTCCAAATACATTGTTCTTCCCACAGTCCTAAAACAGATTTGCTTAACTTGGAATTAATGTTGTGTCCATTGCTGTGCCACAGAGTTGCAGAAAAAAATCCCCATTAAAACTTACATTTTTTTTGTTAAAATGAATAAAATACTTTGAATAATTAAATCGTTTTGTTCTTAAGATAAAACATGATGACAGTCTAAAAAGTATTTAATAGCTTGGATGCCTAGGTAAAGGGCAATACACGTGTACAATGCTTGAACGTTGTACATAACATAAATAAATGTATCCTGCCAGCTAACATCATGTCAAATACTGAGGCGTTTAATGTCACATAAATAAGATTTCAGTTTTTGCTCAATTCTTTGTACATAATGGTCTATATACAGTATGCAGAGAGATTTTTGGGTCAAGAATTGATGACTGATATAATGGGTCTACCCAGAGGTGATTGCAGACTTGTATGCATTTTGGACAAATCATAGAAAATTACCATCCGGGGTGTCTTGTTAAGTATATATTGGGCTGCAGGAGCATTGAGTATGACTTATTTTTTCAATATTTTACCAGAAAATAATAGATTGAGAGTTGCCTCTCATTTTCAAGTATGTCCTGGGCACAGAGTAAAGTTGACATTACAATTTACAGTTACAAATATGTTTAAAGTAGTAAACAGCTGAAGTTTTAGACAGGAAGCGGATTTGATGGACAGATAAATTGTTCCAGCAGCGGGGGGTATCGGTATGAGAAAGAAGATCGACTAGTTTCTTTATTGAAGCTAAAAGCAGGTTTCTGAAGGCAGATCTAAGGTACTGACTCTAAAAATAATGGCACTTAGTTTGAAGCAGGGGAGCCTGGTTGAAATCCCAGTGACAGCTCATTATGACCTTGGGCAACTCATTTTATCTCCCTGTGCCTCAGGCACCATAAAATAGATTGTAAGCGCTATGAGGCAGGGACTTGTGACTACAAAAATGATGAATGAACACTGTCAGCACTATACAAGAAAAAACAATTATTGATTATAATTATTGGAGAGGACGCCTTGTTCTTCTGGCATCCAAAAGCCATTATCATTTAGAATGGTCTATGTGCTTCCTGTAAATAGTTAGTTGTGTCCTGTACAACTAATCCGCAACCCATATCTACTTATTGAATAGTTATCATCAGGGCTCGACAAATTATACAAAAAGCTACTCGCCAGATAAGCAAGTGACTCGCCCCCCTAAACAAAAGTGGTTTTTTTTAATGGCGTGTGCTATCCCTCTTGCCCCTCTCCCTCTCTCACCCCTCTCCTGTTCTTATCCCCCTCCTGTCTCCTACCTGGATTCAGTGGATGTGGGCAGCAGAGGAGGACGGTGGGCAGCGGTGACAGAAGAGGAGGACCATGGGAGCGGAGCAGCAGAGGTGGAGATCGGCACGGCGAAGAGGACTAAGGAGGACAACGGGAACGAAATAGAAGAGGAAAACAGTGCGCGGCAGGAGAAGAGAACTGTGGACCATGTTAGAGCAGCAGGAGCAGCACAAGGGGCTGCTGGGGAAGAGCGCACCTCAGTGGTCCGACCTGGAAGTCTTTAGACTTCCGGTGTCTACCGCTGAGGCACGCAGTCCTCCTGTGCTGGTCCTGCTGCACTGACATGGTCCACAGTTCTCTTCTCCTGCCGCATGCTGTTTTCCTCCTCTACTCTGCTCCCGTGGTCCTCCTCAGGCTTCTTCCACCGCACCGTTCACCTCCTCTGCTGCTCCACTCCCGTGGTCCTCCTTTTCTGTCGCTGCCACCTCCGCCCGATTTCCTCCTCTGCTTCCAAACTCGCCTGCTGGTAATTTCAACTCACCAAGGGTGAGTGGTTTGTTGAGCCCTGGTTATCATATTAACTAATAGTTTTTCTAATTATAATTAAAAAAAAATGTATTACCATTTGACTCTTATCTTGGACTTAGTT
>NC_134487.1:81781977-81856977 GCF_040206685.1 Ascaphus truei | reverse complement strand
ATAACGCATGTGTAACAGGCTCTATAGTCTCCCTGCTTGCGCACTGCTTCGGTACAGGTAGGGAGCCGGTATTGCTGTTCAGGACGTGATGACAGGCGCATGCGTGAGCTGCCGTTTGCCTATTGAGCGAGATGTACTTACTCGCGTGTACTTAAAGTGAGTGTACTTAAACCGGCGGATGCCTGTACTGGGTATTTGCTCGAATAAAGTGTGTCGCAGCAGTAACAACCCTGCCAGTACACATTGAAAAAAAATTGTGCTATTTTTACACCAGTAGTGCAAAATATACAATGCATTCTCACATTTGGAAAATATTGCTAAAAAAAAAAAAGCGTTTTCAGAAATATATTAAGAAGAGTAAATAGAATATTTATTCATTATAGCTACATTTTATTTAAGTATTTTTTGTGACCATAATGCAGAAACTATCTTAACGAGTGCACTAAGAAAAAGGCAATTTCAGCTTTTTATACCAAAGCAAAATACACAAATCAGCACAAAATATGAGCTTCGTCTTAAAAGCCTTTCAATGTTCTGAAATCACCAGGGAAGAGTTGCAAAAACACAGTGAACCAAATTCTAATTACAGTGACTCATCTTAGTCAAACAAGAATTGTATCTTCAGTTACAAACCTGGTTTTAGGATCACAAACCTAAAATAAAAAAATAAAGTAATATAAAAGTAATAGTTATACATTCATTACCTTACAATGTACTGGAACATTAGTATAATCTTTATGGAAATAAATATTAGTGATATTTTTCCATAATTAAAAAAAAAAAAAAAATACAGGTCAGAAAGCTGCAAGTGACATAAAACCGCAATATGAATAATGTTTCTATGATATAAAGTTTGTTAGAATATTGATAATGAGTTAATGATTAGCATTTTATTTAATATATTGTCACATATACAACAGACATTGCCTATTAAAATAGACAAAAAAAGGGAAGCTAGTCCCAGCTTAAACAGTACATGTATGCAAGAAATGAAAATACAATTTTTATACTGATGATGTATTTTACAATGTTTTCAATTTTAAGATGACTTAAACCTGAATTTCTGTCAGACACCTAACAACCTCTTCCAACCTCTCTCAGTATGCAAGAAATGGTATTTCCCCCTAAAATGATGAATTTGACTCATTATAAGACAATTGTTGGAAAGAAATCTTAGAATAAATTAGACTTATTTCCTTTTCTTCCTGACAGTAGAATGAGTTCTAAAGATCTTCTCACTGTACATACGATAATGTCAGAATCGTCTGTAGATTCAGCTACAAGTGAAGTATTTTGAGATATAATGGGATTTCACCTGTGTTGGGTTGTCTGAACCAGGGGCCCTGCGGGTGATATTTGAGTGACCATCGACAACTGATGATATGCTGAGGTAATTAAAAGTAATACGTGGTTCTGATTCCCTTGTATGGAGGGTGGGTAGTTCCCAGTGGCAGATTCCCCATTAGGCTCGATATTTCCATTAAGCCCGGGCCTAAATTGGCAGAATTTTGGGGGTGGTATGCCAGCTTGCCGAACATGCGCGATTGATGCTTGCCCCTTGTGCACATGCGCGATCGGCGCTTGTCGGCCTCCGCATGTGCGATCGGCGCTTTCCGATTCTGCTCATGTGCAATCGCACTTGCCTCTTCTGCGCATGCGTGATCAGCGCTTGCTGCTTCTGCGCATGGTGCGATCAGTAAGGGCAGGCCAGCAAGCGTCGTTCGCGCATGCGCTGACTGGCAAGAGCCGATCGCACATGTGCAGATGTGGCAAGTGCAATCGCGCATGAGCAGAACTGGTATGCGCCGATCATGCATGCGCGTGCATGCGCAGGCCAGCAATGTTACATCACACGGCATCACATTGCCATGGCAAAGGGATGGCAAAGGCATGGCGCGGCGCTAGAACAGGACGGCAGCCTCAGGTAAGTGCCTAAGGGCGCAGTTTTTAAAATCCGCCACTGGTAGTTCCTTATCAGATATGTCATAAGTTTTAAACTGTAGGACCTTATCTGGTAATAGAATTGGTAGTAACACAGACTGACTAAATCAAGGATGTGTAAACTGGGAGTCGCAAGATTTTTCTGGAGGGGCGCGGCGGTTCCAGAGGCCCTGCACTCTTCCCCAAGGCATTTAAATTAAATGCTGCGGACTGCGCGAAGCCTCTGCAACCTCAATTTACCAAGATTCAGCTGGCTTCTGGACGCGACTCCATGTCAAATCGACATCATTTAACGCCACACTACATTAAGGGGGGGGGGGCGTGTGCACCGGGGGAGACAAGGCAAGGGGCGCAGCAACAAAAGTTTGCGCACCCCTGGACTAAGGGATATTATCTGAATAAATACTGATAGTGTGTAGCTATTAGGATGGCGAGAAGGATTACATCGGAAGGATGGGAGAGGGATTACACTGAGGAGGAGAAAATGGTTAGCACAAGATGAGAGAAGGAACCAGGTTTAACATAATGATACCAAGCTTGTACAAAATGTGGCACCGTTGCCTTAAACAAGTTTGCATGCCGGGAGCAACATATGTATTTATGTATGTATGTATGTCTTTATTTATATAGCGCCATTAATGTACATAGCGCTTCACAGCAGTAATACACGTGACAATCATATAGATAACAAATAATATAAATAACACATAAAGGGGTGAAGTGCTTCAGACATAAATGTAACATTTGGGAAAAGGAGTCCCTGCTCTGAAGATCTTACAATCTAATTGGTTGGTAGGAAAAATGTACAGAGACAGCAGGACGGCATTCTGGTAAGCACGTCTGCAAGGGGCCAAGGTTTATGTATGTAGTGTAAAACTATTAGTCATAGTGCTACTCATATGCTTTCTTAGGGCTGTAATATACAGCATGGGGCCATGCATTCCTATGCGAACGCACGTGCACGTGCTGCATGCTTTTCGTGTATATAGAGCCGGGAGCTGCAGGTAAGGTATATGTGTGTGTATGTGCATGTATGTGCGAGTATATGTGTGTACATGAGTTGTGTGAGTGAAAGTAAGTCCTAGATAGGATTTTTTTAAAGAAAAAAAACTTTAATAAATATTTATTTTTTTACGTCTGCAGTTATTTACGCACGTGCACACACACACACACATCCATACAAACACACATCTACGCATACATACATGCATACATACATACATACATATATACATTTGAGCGCAGGCAGCGGCACGAAAATATGAATTTCCTCATCTTCGCTGCTGTCTGTCGGCTCCCCTTTCCCTGCCGTGCGCGCGCGGACCTTCTATAGAAAGGCTGACTAACGTCAGCCAACTAAAAATCCGCGCACGGCGTAGCACGCGCCCGGCACTATAGAACGTGCCTTAAGCAGGTGTGTTTTGAGTTGGGTTTTAAAGGTTGATAGAGAGGGTGCTTGTAGAATATTGAGAGGAATGGCATTCCAGAGGTGTGGGGCAGTCAGTGAGAAAGGTTTAAGGTGGGAGTTCGCTTTAGATACAAAACGGTCAGAGAGAAGACTCCTTGAGCAGAACGCAAGAGTCGGGATGGTGTATAGCAAGAAATTAGAGCTGAGCTGTAAGGAGAAGCAGAAGAGTGTAACGCTTTAAAAGTGAGGAGGAGAATTGAGTGTGAGATGCAGGATGTGATAGGAAGACAGGAGAGTGATTTCAACAGGGGAGACACTGAGACAGATTTCAGAAAGAGTAGAGTGATTTTGTCAGCACCATTTAGGATAGATTGTCGAGGAGACAGGTGAGAGGCAGGAAGGTCGGAGAGCAGGAGGTTACAGTAGTCAAGACGGGAGAGAATGAGGGTCTGTGTCAGAGTTTTAGCAGTCGAGTAACAGAAGGAAGGGCGTATCTTTGTAATATTGCGGAGGAAAAAGCGACAGGTTTTAGATACGTTTTGAATGAGAGAGGAGAATGTGAGAGAGGAGTTGAGTGTGACCCTTAGGCAGCGTGCTTGGGCTACTGGGTGAATGATAGTACTTCCAACAGTAATCATGAAGGATGTAGTAAGGCCAGGTTTGGGAGGAAGTATGTGGAGCTCTGTTTTTGCCATGTTAAGTTTATGTCGGCGGAGGAACATCCAGGATGATATCACTGAGAGACATTCAGAAACTTTGGTCTGTACAACAGGTGTAAAGTCAGGGGTTAAAAAGTAAATTTGTGTGTCGTCAGCATTGAGGTGATATTTAAACCCAAGGGATGTGATTAGGTCAACTAGAGAAAGTGTGTACAGAGAAAAGAGAAGAGCTCACAGGACAGAGCCCTTTTGATTCTCTCTGTAATATTGCCACCACGGTCCAGGCTTTCCTCTGTCCACCTACTGCTAAAACTCTAATGCATGCCCTTATTCGCTCCCATCTGGATTATAGTCATAGGTAAACAGGAGAAAAAACTAGGAGCACAGCAATGAAAAACGAGAACTGGAGGCCAAATGAAAAAATAACAAAAATTTAATAGGACATAAACTATTTGAAAGAGAAACCTCTAACGCGTTTCTCGCATGGTGCGCTTTATCTGCTAACAGATCTTCCTGCCTCACAACTTTCTCCTTGGCAATCTATCCAAAATTATGCTGCTAGAATAATTTCAATTTATCCCAAACCAGTCTCTGCTCATCTCCTCCTTAAATCCCTCCTCTGGCTTCCCATAAAATGTTGGATCATCTAAAATGTTCTCCTCCTTACCTTCAAGGCTCTCTACTCATTTGCTCCTTCCTACATATCAGCTTTGATCTCCTGTTATACCCCTGCTTGTCTCCTGCTCTGTACCCATAACTGTTTCCTGTCTACCCATTTCACCTCTACTGCTCTCTCTCTCGCTTAATCCTTTTTTCATCACTGCCCCATATCTGTGGAACTCCCTCACACTCGGTATACGCCAAGCACCCTTTCTCTCTCTCCACCTACCAACCATTGTGGCCAAATCACTGCCATCTACTGCACTTATTCTATCATCTGTTGTAAATCTCCCATCACATCACTTTTAAGATTGTAATACTCCAGGGCAGGGATTTCCATTCCTTTTGGCTTACTCTTTTCTATAGTGAGAAGTACACTGTTGGCACCATATGAATAAAGATGTATAAAGAACACTTTTGATTAAAAGTTAATTCCTTTCACTTGTCCGGGACCACCCAACATTTCTCAGTTTCTATTTTACCTAAAATTGCACATTTATCTATTTGAGTTGTTAGTTGTGCAGAAAAGTTTGAGAACCCCGATTTTAATAGCATCATCTCTTTGTAAGAAATGAACACAGTATTAAATACACCCACTTGTAGATTGAACATTATTATGTGCCATTATGTAGGATAGTTAAAGAATTATTCCTGCGCCAAGAATGATGCCGGAACCTTGTTCAAAATGTCACTTAATTATAGTTATTATAGAGATTATGTAGATTCTTATTACACCCCTATATTATGAGAAGACTGATAAATTCTGCACAGCTTTAATCTGAGTGCCTGCAATTTCAGGTTACAAGCTTGAATGAAGACGTGACATTTCTTAGATTAATTTTTAATATTCTCATGCATTTAATGCTATTTTGGCAGCACTTCAAATATGCCTCAAAACAATGAAGACATACTTCATCATTAAAAATGGAGGAATGAAGTAAAATGCTAGATCAGGTAATTTCAACTTCAAAAGCTATTTTAACATCAAGATCTCAGTGCAATGAAATGTACCATTAAACAAAAGAAACCATTAAACAAGAGAAAACAAAACACTCAATTGAGAACTTACAGTATATGAAGACAATTCTCTAGTTACAGTGTAATGTATAAATGTGTCTGCTTTCTAATGCTAGCTGTATTTAGATAACATCCTCTAATTCCAAGAAGTCTTACAATGATATACAAATATCTAATTTTTTTTTTTACATATAGCAGGATAGAGACGTACAGTACTGCAGCATGTCCTGTTGTTCAACAAGGATGCTCTTCATAGGTGGCAACCGAATACATGCGCTGGGCAACAGAGATGCTTTGAAAAAAGCCAGAGAAAGCTGAGAGAGATGGTGATGGAAGTAATAAGAGTAAGGAAACAGAGAGAAAACTTATAGGGGGAAACAATATTAAAACAGAGAAAGGAGATAAAGCATTATATAAGAAGACATCATAGAGAGAGGCAGACAATGCATAAAGGAGATATAACAGAAGAGATTTAAAAAAAGTAAGCGAGAGAAGCAATAAGAAAGATTGTAGGTAAACAAATCAAAAGAACCAATGAACAAGCCAAAAAGAAAAAAGCAACACAATCAAGACAACATAAAGAGACAGAAATCAATGCGCCTGGATCTCCTCTCAAGCGATGTGCACACTCCATCCCCGGCTGCATCAGCATCGGGTTGCTATAGCAACCAAACACTCCGGCAGTCCAGGGCAGCAGCCCACAGCATGAAGCTGACTCCCCCCGGTCTCCTGCTTCCCAGCAGTGCATTACATACCATAGATCAGAAAGAACATTTCCAGATGGAGCGATATACTTTACCTCTTAGAAGTCAGGAGTTTAAAGAAATGATACAAAAATATATATATGTTACGTGTTTCCCCCCCCCCCCCAATCGGAGATAGGGCCCCCTAGGGAAATACTACTCTGGTTACACATGGCTATAGTGTGGTGCACCTGCTGGCTTACAGGACTCCTGAGTCTCCCGCTTGATGGTATTATGGGGGATAGCATCAGGACTGGCTTATGAGGTAATGCTGAGTTATACTCACTCATGGTACAGCGCCTCCATCTCTTCCAGACCCCCAGCGTAATAGGGAGGAGTCTCTGAAAGAGAACCTCTATGTGCACCTTCTTGCCAACTGACTCCGCAATCAGGACAGAAGCGTTCTTTCTCTTTGGCATTCTTTATTAACAGCAGACATGGACAGCCGCCCATCATAGTGGCTGGCCGTCTAGCCACTCATCTCAGGTTGCCAACCCAAAGGAAGTCCCTGACCTTACACTCCCAGGCAAGGGCCCTGAAAGCAGGTCTAACTCTTCCCCTACTCCCTAATGAAGTAAGAGGTATAGTCTTCCACACCACTCCCTGAAGGGAGGGCCACAAACACTGCCAGAGCCCTGACAGGTTGCTGGATAGACTCACCTCACTCAGATGGTGAGGCACACACACTAAATTGAGGAAGTGCTGCATATTATATAGCTTCAGTAGGCACCACCCCTGTGTCACTGTTAGTGGACACAGAGCCTGATGTCACTTCCTTCACTGAATAATACACAGCATATGAAGTGAGGGCAAACCCCATGATTACTCCTGGCAATCCTGCCCTTTAACAAGGATTATTGCACAGGAGGAGAAAGACATTGATACCCTGACAACCAAGCCCTATGCCAAACTAGGGGTACTCTACAGGAATAAATCCTCCTTAAGTCTCCTGGTGAGAAAACGTATCGCACAGCAGATGCTAATGCCAATTATTGACTATGGAGACAAAGTATATGGCTCGGCACCTCAAACCCACCTTAGCAAACTTGACACCCTCTACAACTCAATTTGTCGTTTTGTTCTCCAATGCAACTATAACACACATCACTGCGAAATGCTCAAAGAACTAGATTGGTCATCACTCGAGTCTAGGTGCAAAGTTCATCTTTCCTGTCTTGCCTTCAAATTCTTTATGGGCAAGCTACCCAGCTACCGGAACAAGCTCCTCACCCCTACCACATGCAGCACCTATCACCTGAGATCAGACTCCAAAAGACTGTTCATGGTCCCAAGGCTCAACAAAGTACCCGGCCGCTCCTCCTTCTCTTACCGTGCACCCCAAAACTGGAACAACTTACCGGAGACTCTTACATCCACCACCAGTCTAAGTTCTTTCAAATCTAAGGCTGTCTCACATTTTAATGTGGTCTGTAATTGTTTCATACGCCCATAATACAAATGGTCTTTATAACTTTATACAAGTGCTCATTTAAAATGCCGGTATAGTTCTATATTTTCCATTCTTGCAGTTTGCTACCTTAACTGCCACTCATGTGAGGCCTATTTAAACATATTGACGTGTCGCATGACCCTTTTTAAACAATAGAAATATGCAGATGACGGCTTCCTTGAAACCCTCAGTCAGCAGCAGGTCAAACTCCCTCATCCATGGTCTCCAACATAAGTGACTGACTCAAGGATTCCATGTGCAATGAGATGCTTTAGCCGTGCATCAACCTTTAGGCAAAAAAATATTTATTTATTTTTTGTCTATAGGTGCTACTATAAGATCCAGGGGAAATTAAACTGGTGGTCAGAGAAAACTTGAGGACATTTCTCAGTGATCTTCCCTAGTTGTCCTTCGATGATGACAAGGATGCCTCGGACACCTATTCCTAAGTGTGTGACCTATTTCTTCCTAAAACACTGACATTTTGTGAATGTGAGAGGCAACATTCCCTTGAAGGAACGATGACAGATGCTTATATAACACTACAGCTTCCAGCTAGTTCCTATTAACTAGGGGGGAGGTGGGGTTCTTTTCAAAAAGGCAATGGAATATTGTATGTCTTCACTAATAATTAAAACCTGAGTGAACTTCAATGTTGCATCACATCGTCATTGATCTGTACAAGTGGCATTGTGAGGCGGTGCATATGCTATGCTATGCATTGATCTGTACAGTAGCAATAATCTCTGAACTATCAGGCTTCTTGTCATGGATATTCTAAATGTGATAGAGCATTTTAATTTCATTGTCTAATGCATTTCATTTTCTTGATGCTAGAGCTTGAGAATTATTTTCGGAGTTCATTGCCTTCTAAAATGTAGCCTTTAATCTGCAGACACACATTATGTGGTCTATTTCAGTAGTCACTTTATGTATTTTTGAATATACATGCAGAGTACTGGTTCTGGCCTCTGCAGCCTAAGCAGAAATTGTAATTGTTGGACATTTCGAGTGACATAGTGGGGGTTACATTTTCATTGATGTGATTATGTAGACAACAATCCTCTCTGATTGATCACTGCAATGTAGATTTCTTTGGTGTGCAAAGATACTGTCTCAATGTTTAGGCCTTTTCCTGTGCTATGGCAAATGGCAAATCAGGGTCAACGAGAAGATGGCAGTGCAGGCTCTCATCTGTAACTCCACAGACCAGACAAACTTGTATCATGTTATTTTAGAAAGTGCCAACATTACAATGCTCAGTGATTTTATGCAAATCAGCTATGCAAGTGGAAAGGCTCTCATTTGCCCATTGATGTCATTTGTGAAACTGAAATCTGTGGCTGATGTCAGACAGCGTTGGTGAGAAATATGCCTTTAGCATTGTTACAAGTTTAATAATTGCAAATGTTTTGGCCCCACAAACTATCAATAGCACAGCCCTTTTCTGTTCCGGGGTGTCTATCTGAAAACATAAAAGAGTAAGTTCCATAATTCAAGTTCCTTAATGGTTTCCAGTCAGGTAATGTTTTAAGCTGCAGATTTAGGCCTGTTCTATAGTGCCGGGCGCGTGCTACGCCGTGCGCGCGGAATTTTAGTTGGCTGACGTTAGTCAGCCTTTCTATAATGGCGCAGCGCGCGCGGCAGGGGGCTTGGAGCGGACCGACGAGGGAGAACATGAAGAAATGAATGCTTTTGCGCCGCTACCGGTGCTGTAATGTATGTATGTGTGTGTGTGTGTGTGTGTGTGTGTGTCAAAGTTAAATGAATAAAAAATATTTTTATTACAACTTTTTTTTTATTTTAAAAATATTATTTCATACATAATTCACAATCTCCAAACACACACACACACACACACACACACACACACACACACACACACACACACACACACACACACACACACACACACACACACACACACACTACCTTCACTCACAGCATACACACGAAAAGCATGCAGCACGTGCACGCTCGTTCGCATGCGGCACGTGCACGCGCGTTCGCACACGCACGGCAGCAAACAGTATAGAACGGCCCTTAGGTTCCAAACTGGTGGTCCTTTCTGGAGGTTTCCATCCTTTTCACCACAAAAGGTGTGTATTTTTGTGGGAAAAGTGTACTTTTTCATATGAATGCAGTGGTTACTTAGAACACGTTTGTAATGATAATGCCTTTTTCCTGTGTAGTAATGCTACAAATACAGGACGCAAGAGGTTAATGTCCTCTGGAATTAATATTGAATTTTAAAAGTGCCTGTTTTTTATCTGTCTCTTAGGCTGCGTTCACGCTAGCGCTGAGCGTGCTTGGCGCGTTTACTTCTTTTAATCTTTATCTTCTTGTCCCCGATCACACGGTGCGCGCAGGCATGTAAGCTCTCCTAAGCTTGGTGCTTGGGGAGACAGTTACATTTGAGTTTCGAGCATAAAGCAGGTTCACATGACCCTTTTCTGACCAATGACAGCCCAACAGTCCAACAACCAATCCCAAAGCAGCCTGTAGCCAACCAATCATAATGCAGCACATTTCCTGCATGTGAATTGAGCCACAATAAACGTTTGCTTGTGCACAGTACTGCCGGGTTGTCATTTGACATTTATATATATATTTCTTTATTATACCACACCATGCAGGAATTGAACCCTTGATCGTTTCATATAGCAGTCCCCTGCTGTGCATAGATAATTATCTTCTTTTGTATGGTGTATTCTAATTGGGTAATTTACTGCAGTGTTAAGGTTGTTTAAAAAGTCGGAACACCCTCTGCGATGTAGCAGTTAGAGAATTGCACTAGCATATTAAGGATCAGGGGTTCAATTCATGCATGGTATTGTATAATGTATACATTATTATATTATATAATACACATGCAGGAATTGAACACTTGAACTTTTATATACCAGTCCACTGCTCAAAGCACTACACCACAATGTGGATGGAAGGTTATCCTCTTTAAACAATTCCTTGTTTGGAAGGAATATTCTAATTTGGTGATGGACTGCACTGTGCAGTATATGTTAAATTTGTTTATGGAGTCAAATTCATCACACCACTCTGTGGTGTACCAGTTAGAGAATTGAACTAGCATATGAAGTATCAGGGGTTCAAAACGAGATTGATATCATTGTTGCATTTCAACATTCCATGTAGATGTAGTGAGCATATTGTAAATTTAAGCAGTGATGTTGGAGCTGCGCTGTTTTTAGAAAACAGCATTTATATGACAGCTTAGTTAACATAGGGTTCTTTACATCAACAAGCTTAATAGGACACCAGGAAGATCTATTGTTCAATACTTGCCAATTAAGTGTAGCCTTGGCAAGACTGATTTAAATGCCTCCAGCAAACTCATCCGAACACAATGATGTGGGTCACATTTTTCTAGGTTTTGCAGAAAGCATGTTATGGGTTATTTTTTACTGCAAGCTATTTTGAGTTTTAAACTAACTTTGCCATCATAAATGTCACAAGAGATGGATGAGTGGAGTTAAGGACGAACCCACCGAAGGTGGGACTCATCTTTCTTACATAGGAAAAATTAGGAACAAATTAATTCATTTGTATTATGAAATTAGAGTTCAACAAGGGGTATTATTCCAAAATACGTGAATTCTCATATTCCAAACCCAGAGATCTCTCTGAGATGTCTAATAGGAGGTAACATATTTAGGCTGTTATATATCCCTGTTTATTTCACGAAACTGTCTGTATTTCTATATTGTATGTTTGTTGTAACATTTTTTTTCTGTAACCAAGCATTGTACTATTTTGTATATTTGATTTAAAATGTAATAAGTATGGTCTTTGGGCTCTAAATGAATTGAATGCTTTTTGAAGAGATTAACCGCATTTCAGGACAGATTTTGCTACTATACATTGCGTTTTGTGTTAAATGACATATTTCTCCTAGTAAAGAGAGACCATGGACTCTGCAGGTACTGTAAGACCTGTATTTAATCTTGGTGGTGGAAGTGAATTGAAGTTATAGTGTTACAGTTTTTGAGGAGTTATTACTCATTTTAGGAACCCTGCATGGAGGTAGGAGAGTAAACAGGACATCTGGTTGTATTAAACCTTGTCACATACATAAGTCAAATGCTCACATGTGTGCTGTTCATGGCAATGCTTCAGCAACTTGTTATAGACTAATTCTGACTAACAGGAACCAACTGTCGAAAAAACAAAAGGCAGAGAGTTGCGATTTCCACTTAAATTAATTTCTAAATTAATATATTTCCAGATTCACTTTTTACCATATCAGATATGCACAGGAGTACCTAGACTATACAAGAGCTAGGTTTCCAAGATTTCTTGTCAATAAAATAATGTATTTAAATATATTCATATGTATGTATACCCTTTACTGTACTTGAACTGTATCTGCTTTACAAAAAAGTAAAGAAGGGTTATGTGTAAAGAGATGTGTAAAGGGTATATATCCATTGCGGTCTTGATCCATGCATACTGTACATCTGCAAATTCAGTTCTGTTCAACAATATTTTTTTTTTACATATTTGTATAACATTTTTAAAGTACTAGATCTAGCCTTAATTTGTCATAGAAAAGTTGCTGTTTGCAGGAAAAAAGAGGACTTCAATGAATTTGTAGAGGTACAGCTAGGTTTTAGGGTCCATTGGTGGTCTAGGGATAACAGTATTCAAGCCCTTGTCCTAAATTATACAGTGCCAGTGCTCTGACAGAAAAAGAACCTGGGATATTTTTTATAATTGAAAGGTGTATCTTCTCCAAAATAGCTTTTAGATAAACACAGAAGATTACAGCACAGTTTGCTAGCACTCAGCATGTTTTGCTTTTATTTAATTTCCCCATAGACATTATTTAGTGTCTCGGTAGACATAATTTAATCATTTTGTAGCAACATCGTTCCATCTGTGGACCTCTGAAAAATAACAAAGATTGGTTAGTAGGCAAAGAAGCCCTTTTTATGGAGTATTACATCTTGCACTTTTAAGAAGTATATCACATCTTCTGTCAGATGTCTGGAACCACATGATATTGTTGATCAAAGCAATAACAATATAAAACCACACCATATAATAGGATCTAGTTTAAGAAGGCATCTTTTGGATTTACATACATTATGTTAGGTGTCGCAAAACAGATAAAGGCTTGCATAAAATAAATCTTCCAATCATGTTTCATTGTTCTACACTGCTGCCAGGGTATCTCATGCTTTCAAATATCAAAATGCTTAGTGTGCTATGAAGTACAGGGGAGTGTGGCTGAAGGACATTGCTTTTAACTCGAGATGGGCGAAACCGCCCAAATCAATTTCCTGGATTTTCACTGATGTAACCCCCAAATTTCGTTTTGTGGTGTAAAATCCGCAAACGGATTTGGGCGGTATCAATCCGCATGGATTCATCAAAAAACGACAGTGGATACAACTCGTGGACAGATTTGTATAATCCAATCTGCAGATTCAGCAATCTGTTAGCAAAGTCTTAACAATCCGCCAACTAATTGCTAAATCCACGCACTGGATTCTACAAATCCGTCCACGGGTTGCGGAATTCGTGGAGTGTATTGGTCATACGGTAATAATAAAAAAATTGCAAAACCCATTCGCCCTTTTTGAGATTGATCCGCTGAAATCCGCGGACCAAAGGAACCGGCCGATTCGCTGCAGAACCAAGTCCACCCAAAAAATTCGCCCATCTCTACTTTTAACCACCAAAAACTTTAAACCTTATTAGAAATAAATAAATAAAAGTAGGAAGTCAAATTTGAGTTGGTGACGTACATGTTTGCAGTGTAGGTACATTTTAATTATTATTACAGTGTATATAATTGTGTGTTTTCCCTGTTATTTTCATTTTATAGTACTCCTGGACAACAACCACATTTTTAATCTATTTGTAATCACTCTTTTAATGGGAAGCCATACTTACAGTAGCAGAATTAAAATGTAAACAACAAATGCAGTTGGATGTCTTGCCACTGGCGTTTCACTGGTAAATTTCCAGTGGAAAATTAACAAAATGTGTTCTGGCTGGACGCACGCACGGGCGCGCTCACAAATACCGGCGGAGCGGCGGTGGCTGGGCTAATGTGACCTACGGCTGGGGTGATCTGCGGCTGCAGTGACAAAGGGCGACGGCGGGGGAGATGGGGAGATCTGCGGCTGTGCCCTGCGGCTGGGAAGATCCTGCCAGTTCAAGGACATTTTAAAATGGTGGATAGCAGAGAGGCGACCGGAGATGAGTTGCCTTGGCAACAGAGCACCTGTAGCGATTTGGTCATGGCCAAATGTGCTAGACTGCTTTGACAGGCACAATGAGTCTCTGTTAAAATGACCTGGCCAGATCACAAGAAAAGCTGCTGCAAGGATTTAAACTGGGTTCACCCGCTCTAAAGCTCCTCTTCAGCCCAACAGAAAAAATAGTAAACTGTACATTTTGTTATTCTTACAAATTCAAATGCCAACATGACAGTATTTGGGGAAAATAACTAATGGTTAATAAATAGTGTTATTTAATGTTGTCGTAAACTTGAGATCATGGTGCTAAATAATGGCTATGGCAATTGGTAGGTCTGAGCTTTACCTGTATGATATCCAGGGCCGTCTTAACATATGGGCATGCTGGGCAGTTGCCCGGGGGCCCCACAGCAGAGGGGGCCCCACGCGCCCGGCCCATGCGCGCCCACCATAGAGTTGCCAGGTATCCGGTTTTCACCCGGACAGGCCGGTAATTCTGCTGCCTGTCCTCCGGTATAAAATTGTTGCGGCAGTGGCAGCGCGAGGGTGGCATGGTCAGTGGCGAGGGCAGGCGAGCGTTAAGTGCTGAGAGGGTGGGCGGAGGCAGAGGGAGGGCCAAGACGGTGGCTGGAAAGAGCCAGGAGGACCGGTGTGCTGTCCCTGATTGGAGTAGAGGACAGCCAATCAGAGGACAGCGAGGGCGGAGCCCACACCCCGGCGGGCCAGAGACATATTCCTGTGCTGTCTGTGTCCTGCAGGAGATAGGTAAAGTACAATGTGGGGGGAGGTGAGGGTATATTTTATATGTATTGGGGTGGTAGGAGTATATTTAATATATATGGGGGTGGTGGGGGAATATTTTATATGTATTGGGGAGGTAGGAGTATATTTAATATATATGGGGGTGAGGGGGTATATTTTATATGTATTGGGGTGGTAGGAGTATATTTAATATATATGGGGGTGGTGGGGGAATATTTTATATGTATTGGGGAGGTAGGAGTATATTTAATATATATGGGGGTGGTGGGGGTATATTTTATATGTATTGGGTGGTAGGAGTATATTTTATATATATGGGGGTGGTGGGGGTATATTTTATATGTATTGGGGTGGTGGGGTATATTTTATATGTATGGGGGTGGTAGGGGTATATTTTATATGTTATGGGGGTGGTGGGGGTATATTTTATATGAATTTGGGAGGTGGGGGGATATTTTATATGTATTGGGGAGGTGGGGGATATTTAATATATGGGGGTGGTAGGGGTATAGTTAATATATATGGGGGTGGTAGGGGTATATTTTATATGTATTGGGGTGATGTGGGTATATTTTATATGTATTGGGGTGGTGGGGTATATTTGATATGTATTGAGGTGGTGGGGGTATATTTTATATGTATTGGGGAGATGGGGGTATATTTTATATGTATTGGGGTGGTGGGGTATATTTTATATGTATTCGGGAGCGTGTTTTTTTTATATATGTATTGGGGAGGTGGGGCTATATTTTATATGTATTCGGGAGCGTGTTTTTTTAAATATAAAATATAGCCCCACCTCCCCAATACATATATAAAAAAAAAACACGCTCCCGAATACATATAAAATATAGCCCCACCTCCCCAATACATATATGTATTCGGGAGCGGGTTTTTTTTAAATATATGTATTGGGGAGGTGGGGCTATATTTTATATGTATTCGGGAGCGTGTTTTTGTGTTTTTTTTTTATATATTTATTGGGGAGGTGGGGCTATATTTTATATGTATTCGGGAGCGTTTTTTTTTTTTTATATATATGTATTGGGGGTGTCACAACTTTTACCATTGTGTCCAGTATTTTTGGACAAGCCATCTGGCAACCCTACCCACCAATGCTAAAAATGTAAAATCTCCGTTCTAAGTCTAGCTAGGAGGGCTCGCTCTCCCCCCACCGCGGCACCCGGCACCCCAGCTTGCTCTCCTCCCACCTGGCACCATTCGCTCTCCCCCGCCCGGACGTGGAACCCCGGCTCCGCTGGCTCGCTCTCCGCCCGCCCGGCACCCCGGCTCGCGTCACAACCGCTCGCAGCCTAGCAGTGCAGCACTTCCGGTGCCTGCTGCTGCTAGTGAGCACGTGGGAGGCTGGGAGCGACAGTCTGCATAGGTTAGAAGTATATACCAGTGACTGTCTTTATTGTGATATTTCTTCAGATAAAAAAGGGGGTACATGTGGACATTTTTCACTGTACTGCAGGTATAGCTTGCAAAGTGATGTTTCTCTTGTGAGGTATTGTAAAAGTTATATAAAAGATTGTTTTATGAATAACGCTAACATTAAGATGTCAGAATAAATTGCAAACTAGATATTCAGGGGATATTAACTATTCGTTAACAAATCATTAATTTACATTTTTATTCATGTGAGTGACAGTGTAGGCAGGGCCCCGTGCCCTGCTTTGCCCGGGCGCCCCTAATGTTGTTAACATGGCCCTGATATCAGAATGGCATTTGACCTACAGATGCAGCCTCTCTTAAAGATCGCTAGGGGAAACAAACCGCAGCAATTCCAGGCGAAAGGGATAGCAGCCACGGGTAGCCGGTAGGCAAACATGGAGCTGCTGTGGCTGCCACCTTTCCTGGAGTGACAGAAAAATGCTTTATTTCCGATATGTCTGGGGAAGGCAAGTGAAGCTTCATCTGTATAATGATCAAACATAATGTATTAATAATCTCTACCAATTTCTAAAATGGCAACCAATGTAATACATTAAGTGATACTCAATACAACAGCAAGGTTTTTACATTTTATTAGTTATGCCAATGTCATCTGGGTCCATAGATATTAATTTATATATGGTACAATATTTGCAATGTTGTCTCTGTTTGCTTTGCAAATGTTTTCTGCAAATTACCTTACAATTACATTTTTTGGGCGTAGTTTTAGAATAAATGCAAGTGTAACGGTATTTGTGGCCCGGCCTGACCCACCCAATCTCACATTGGCCCCTGTGGTCTAACCGGTCCCCATTACAGTGTGGTAGTGTCTGGTGGTGCACCTGTTGGCAACAGGACTCCTGAGTCTCCCGCATGATGGTGTGTGGGGAGGACCCGTCCAGACAGGCAGCTGAGGTAGTGTGCTGAGTCCTACCTAGTTCCAGTGCAGCGCCTCCACCTCATCAGGGTCCCTTCGGTCACTTGGGGATGGTCCTGGCGAGGAACTCCTCTGTGGTGCTCCTCTCTGTACATTCACTCCACACATGTACACGAGAGGGTTTGTGATTAAGAGCATCTTTATTGGTTGAGGTGGGCTAACTGCCCCTCGCAGTAGTTTCTCTAGCCACTCATTGTCCCTCAGTGCTTCCCTTTGAAAGGTGTAATTCTCCTTTAATAGGGATTCCCTATCCCAGCCGGGATGTCTTTACCCTATGCCAGGTCCCTGGACACAGTCTTCCTGTTCAGCTACTATAACATAACTCTTGCAGACTATTCAGAACTCCTGCAGAACTCAGGACTCAGATAGAACTAACTATTAGACACAGTGCTGTGCCTTATGTACACTCTGGAAACTGACACACCTCTGACATCACTAACCATGGAGTCAGAGCATGTGACCACTCCCATCCATACACAGGGCACCCCACCAGGGTGTGAGGGCAAACCTCCATAATTACTGCTGGCATGCCCACAACTTACCAGGCCTTACTGTCAGCAGGAGAGATGACTGTAGCCATTTTACATGACCGCTACACAAGCTTTTACCAATATCCCACAAATCACCCGTGCACTTACAAAACTGTCCCTCAATACTGTTAAAACGAATTTGCTTATTGTATATTCTACAACTAGCCGCAAGTGATATGAAGTTTGGATGAACAGCCTATTGTTTGTAGAACTAAATAGTGATTAAGTTTAACCTGTTTGAAATTGTAAGCTTTTAGATACAATAACTAAAACAATAGGAAAAGGTAACAAACAGCATTGTGATGGGAGAGTAGAGACAAAAATGTCAACTAAAACAATTTCAAAATCGGTGTCAATATTGTGTGCATAACATCGAAATATTTTCCTGGAAAGTACTCGTGAAGATCTTTCCCTCTATGCATAACATCACCGGAAAGCTAAAAGGTTGTAGGAATTCAAAGCATCACTGTAACGTGTGCTTGCCACAAACAGGACAGAACCGTGAGGCTAAGGTGGGGATTTAGAATACACCAACCTGCAGCCGCGAGACTGCGTCCGGTGTGCCGATCCGTTGTCTTGTGGCCGGGTCAGGGTAGGAGAAGTAGGATAGTGTTGATACTCGCCATGGTCTAGGGTTGGAGAGGTAGAATAGTTGATGTGCATAACCGAGGTCGAGGTGTAGAGATGGTGGGAGTCAAGGTACAAGCCGAGGTCGTGGATAAGAGAAAGCAAAGGTCCAGGTACAAGCTGAGGTTAAGAATACTAGGAGACAAGACAAGGTTAGCAGAATTGCACAAGGCAAAGCAGGACACGGCAAGCTGGGTGCTTGTGGTTAGCACTTTGTCGCAGGTTAGGACTACTATGCTCAGCCAATTAGGAGCAGGGATCGGTGAGCATATAAAGGCCTGTAAGCCAATCAGGGGAAAGGCACAAGGCTGAATGTGATGATTGCCTCTTGACAGCAGAACCAATCCATGCTGAATTATACGGTTGTAAATGTTGATTGCCATCCGCTCACTCAATCGTCAAGGGGATGAGTAAGGTGATGTAGATGAGATGGATATCCTGCTGTCAGTGTTAACGCCTGGTAGAGTAGAGTAGAACGACGCCTACGCACAATCCTGTCAGCGGGGCACATCGCGGAGGTGGACCTAAGACCTAAGACCGATCCTCACAATACCCTCTGACCCCTTCAGATTCGACCTCCAGGCACTTCAAGGATGGCTTGTTGGATAGGCCCGTACCAGCCTAGGGGCATTTAGTTGGTCTCTGGAGATACAGGAACACTCCTCAGGGCAGAAAAAACCCCAGTGGACCACATACTGGAGCTTCCCCTTGCTCACCCTGGAACTGACATGCAAATGAGCACACCGTGCCACAAAATGGAAATAGCTGTGTTAGTCCAATTGCGATAGTGCAGAATAAATGAGTTCTTCAGTATTAGGTGATACCTTTTTTATTTGGACTAACAATTTATGTCATAGGACAAGCTTTCGAGAGTTCTCCTCTCTTCCTCAGGTCAGCAATACTGATATACAAAGGAATCTATAGCTAGAACAGTGTAGAAAAAAAAAAGAACCCTCCCCTCCCCAAAAAAACCCAGATATGTACTGTAGATAAGGAAGGGTGTTAAAGTGTTTGAAGTAAGGGGAGGGGGATGCTGGGATGCTATATATATATATATATATATATATATATATATATATATGTATAGACACAAAAAAACAAATAGTAGCGCTAGTTTGTGATAGAAATAACCGTGATGTGCAAAAAGTTATAAATGTTTAAAAGGTGAAGGTGAAGTGCAGTTAATATTAAATATGTAGATGAAATATTGATGTTAGCATAGGAACAGTCTGTACGGAAGAGGCAATGCTTCTAAATGGTCAAGCCTGACCATAATAAACTACAAACCAAAAAAGAAAGTGCCGCCAGTTCCGTACAATGAATAATATAAACTGGAATTTATTAAGAACCAGAATAGTCTCACGGACAATGCAAAACTGGTGTGTTTAAAAAGCAATATTGACAAAAAATATAAAATGGAATGGATAGCAGCAATATGCAAGTGACATATATGAGGAACTTGTGAGCGAGGAGGCAATTGATGGTAAGGAGGAGGTAACCACTGGAGTATATAAGAGTAATTGTAGTCTGTGTATTAGCTTACAGCTAGAGAACAATAGTCACCAATTAGAGAATGACCTTTCTCAGAAGTAAATAGGTGTATTGTAGACAGACCTGATGGTGCACGGAGTAAATCCTCTCAACATGCAGTCTGATTCCGCTGTAAAAGGAGAAGAAGAAGGTATGGCGGTTCACTGCCGTCCGTGTGGGTATAAAAAAGCGCAACTGATGAATTAAAAAGGGTAACTTTTAATGTGCACTAGACATATACAAAACTGCCACAAAAACTCTGACGCGTTTCGTCCTGTAACTAGGACTTTGTCAAAGAGAATGTCACTCTCAGTGACGAAACGCGTTGGAATGTGGTAATATACACATATATATATATTTATAGTATAAAAGAGCAGATGGCAGACAAATAAAGATGTAGACAGGTGCTTGTCCCATAAGAACAAGTATAATGAAAGGCTCCTTACCAGGCAGACCATGGAATCCAGGGAATCCAAAGAACACGCAGCAAGGAAGAGACGGCACACTTAGTAGTAATGAAAAAATTGTATTTAAACAGCAGGCACAATCACCTACAATTTTTTCATAACTACTAAGTGTGCCGTCTCTTCCTTGCTGCGTGTTCTTCGGATTCCCTGGATTCCATGGTCTGCCTGGTAAGGAGCCTTTCATTATATATATATATATATATATATATATATATATATATATATATATATATATATATATATATATATATATATATATATAAATATATATATATATACAGTATATATATACACACACACATATATATGTACCTATTAGCTTTCAACTTCATATTTAAAAACACAGCTTTCTGTATCAGTGCCTACCTTTTCTTATATCTCTGCAGTTCAAATAAAAGCAATTTACCTTACTGCTCATGAGAGGTTTCCTGAGATCCAACTAATATTAAGACTGAATTGTACAAGATATAACATCTTTAGCTATAATGAGGAGTAAAGGTTGTTTTACTAATATATATGTATACCTACAAAAGACTGCTCGTTCTATTATACTGTACAGTAGGTCTGCTACCTTTTTTCTCTACAGGGAAAGTTGAAACTTACAGAAACATCACAAAGACATTGACTACATACTGTATGGCCAAAAAGGATTCAATTGAGAAATAATGCATCAAAAAACATTATTTTCTGAGGCACTTTCTAGGTTACTAATGGGATGTTGGTTTCAAAGCTGATTTTATTACTATAATAGAAGCATTTGTATAGAGTTGTATAAAATTGTAAGAGAAACTATACTGTGACTATCTGATGTACTGTAATTAGTCATCATCGGCTATCATTGAGCACAAACATTTTGAAGTACCCTTTCAAAATGGTACATTGGTATTTTTTCTTGATGTATTCTTATATTAGCAAACACACATCTTTTATCTCTTATGACAGACACTGCATAATGCCAGAGGCACTGCTGTTGTGCTATGGAACTTTTCTACAAAAAAAAAAAAAAAAATTTAAATTGTTATGCTGCTGAAAAAAATCCCCAGAAAATAATTTATTCTACAATTCAATGTTTATAGTACAGTACTCTTCAGCTGCTACATTTTTTTGGGAACAAAATGTAACTGAAAGAACTCCTACTCAAAAGTCCAAGAAAGGAGATGGAATATTGACTCAAACTATTATGCTTGACAGCTTTAAACATATTATGTTATTCTAGATAGTAGATTGTATTAAAGTGACTGAACTGAATTACCTTTGCACATTCTTGCAAATGTTTCAACATGTACTATTTGATGAATCCATCTGCAGCCTTGGGAGGAATTTGACCTGCCAATCAGGTCTAAAGACTCCAAAAAGCAATCATATAATACATAGGAGGCGCTGAGGGAAGTGTAACCGTGGCAAACATGCATGTTTAATGAGTGAAACATAAGAAATGGGTTGTGATTCTAGTGATTGACTCTAATGTATAATTCTGAAGATTGACCCTGAGGGGTGATTTGACTCTGAGGAATAAATCTGAAGATGGACTCGGAGGAGTGATTCTGAAGATTGATTTTGATCTATGATGAGTGATTCTGATAAGAGATATGCAAATGAAACCCTTATTGTCCTGGTCTAAAGGAGTTTGCATTAAGCTGAATTACATACAGTACATGGCAAAGCTCAGTCTCTCATACCTGTTCGGGGAGCTGGGTCGGTGCAGGCTGCGTGTGGATGCTTGAAGATAGAATAAGGACTATATACAGTAGTCCACAGAGGGGGGCTACACAAACTTACAGAGACCCAAATCATGGGTATTTCGTTCAAACTTTTAAAATGTATCAGCATTTCTAGCGCAACTGTTCAATTTGTCTAAAGTCAGTATATAGTGAGAGACAGGTCTCCCAAGTACCGTGCTCAGCTATGTGGTATCACTATAAGCATAAGTATGAATTTGTCCCATTGATATATAAACAGCAGGGAAACATTTGTCTTGTCATTCATTCATAGTCCGTGTTTTCCATATAAGTACCTCCTTCCACATGTGGGTAGGACCTGTATATATAGGTATAGTCAGTCACAAATATCTGACCACCTAATCAACAGTAATAGTGTCCCCCTGGATAATAGTGTAGGTACAGTGGAAGCGCCCCCAGAGACCGCAGTGAGCGGACTGGGGTACTCACGGTTAAGAAGTACAAATGATTCCTTCGGCGTGCGTCACGCTGGTAGTAGAACGACAGAGAAATCCTCCAAGAGATGAAGCGGAGCACAGCACAGCAAACAGAATACAGGGGCTAGACACCGGCAACGATACAAATCCTTTATTCCATGAACAACATCATGGCTAGGGATGGGTAAAAAGCTCTAACGCGTTTCGGGCCGTCGCCCTTTGTCGAAGAGGGGCGACAGCCCGAAACGCGTTAGAGCTTTTTACCCATCCCTAGCCATGATGTTGTTCGTGGAATAAAGGATTTTTATCGTTGCCGGTGTCTAGCCCCTGTATTCTGTTTGCTGTGCTGTGCTCCGCTTCATCTCTTGGAGGATTTCTCAATTTGTCTAAAGTTCACTATTTCCCTTTTGTACAGAAAGGTGTCAAAATTGCTTCTGTATAATTTTACCAAATTAGTAAAGTAAAGTTTGATTGAAATGGAGTAGTGAGCTTTCCAGCAGTAGAGGCTCAGTTAATGAAGCAGGTAAAACACTGCCAGCAGTGGCAGGTGTGCCAGTTGCTTTCCTGATACCACTAGCAGCAGCGGTAGTACAGTAGCCACACCCCTGTGTTTAGGGAACCCGTTGTGGCTGAGTTGAGCGTGGAGGTGGTAATAATTGAACATTGTTTAACCTCCCTGTTTGGAAACAGCTCTAGCCTAAAGGAAGCAGGTTATTCTGAGAAGTTGATCGCTTTTTCTGTGTTAGAGAGTGAGTGTGTGTCAGGGCCAAGGCCACCTTTGCCAGCAACAGTCTCATCTTTGTCACCATCCTCAACCGATTCGGTGTTGCTAGTGTCAGTGAGTGCTGATGCTTTCTCTGCCAATGAACATCTGTTGTTGGAACAGATGGTCCACACCAGCAGGTGCAATAACGCATTAGCCCTGCCCCCTTTTCACAAGCACCTAATTCAAACACAATGGTATTTGCTCGCGCTGGCACATTGTTTGTGTCCATCTACCATGTGCCAGCAGGAGCAATAAAGGCTGCTACATGTGTATGTGCTTCCAGTTCTAGGCGAATAATAGCCATAGCCAATGATTAGATTTTTTACAGTGATGCAAGTAACCTGCAGTTTCTCTATTTCTCAGTAATACTAGTGCACTGTTGTAGCAGTACGGAAACAATGTACTGGAGTAGTGCAGTTTTATTGACGGCGACCACCCCCCCACCCCCAACCTCCCTGGCAGTTACAGTAGATGTTTCCTAAGCAGGGAAAATGGAGGATGCCATCTGTCACTGCTACTTATTCCATGGTGAATGTCACTTGGGACTCATTAATTTCCTCTGCAAAATGAGGTAAAAGGTGTCCCAAAACACTTTCCCCTTCAGACTCTTCAGAATTGGCGGGAAAATGTTCTCGCAGACGTAAGAAATCAAGTGTTAGGAGGTCGTTAAGCTCGACTTCACCTTCTGATTCAAATGAGAAAATTCAGCTCTGGAAAAGAGCAAACAAAGTCCTGTGAACCTCGCTTGAGGGAAAAATTACAAAGGAAAAAAGCACATTTACCTTCCGATATTTCTACTTCTTCAAGTCCTCTAGGGCAGCCAAATACTAATGGAATAGCTCTTCCTCCTCACAGAGGTTAGGACAAGCACTTCTTGTGATCACTATAAGAGGAGGAGCGGTGAGGAGGAGAAGCAGCAATCCCATTAGTATTTGGCTGCCATAGAGGACGTAGAACAAAAAGCAGATTTTTCTATGTTTGGGGTATGGAAGAACAAATCTACAGAGGCCTGTAGCTGGCAATAAGCTCGTCAATAAGCTCGTCAGAGCTGCTATGTACGATACAAGTACCGGAATGAACCCCTCAGACGAGGAGCTCCTAGTTTGCTGTTCTTTGTTTTCAGCCAGGTTAACTGGGATTCGGAGAAGGCCTTCAGATGCACTGCCTTTAGCGAAAAAGGAAAACGGAGAGAAAGGATGAGGGTCAGTCTCACAGGGAAAACTCCTCCATCAATAGCCTATAGTAACCACTGGGCCATTGACTCAGAAGTATGTGATTTTACCCCTTTGGCTTTCTGGTTCTCTCTCATAAAAGAGGATGATCTGATATTACAGAGCCATACAGGAATACCGGTTATTCAAGCACTAATTCCCCATCAAATAGACCCAGCATTAGTTGTGATAGTTAATGTCTCCTTCCAGACTGATAATTTGGACCAATTGTTACATACCGTTTAAATTAGCTGATTCGGCTGGTCCTCTTTTGTTTATGCTAGATAAAGCAGAAAGAGAATGTATTCAGGGACCCCAGCTATCAGTGAAGGTCCTGTTAGCCTAAAAATTGGCAGTAAGGTGAGCCACCTTGATTATACTGTAGGGCAAACCTTTAATTACGTCACCACTGCCTGGTTAAATGTTGCAGGATTATTGGACTTGGTTCCCACATTTAGAGAGCTCATGTCTATTTGCTCCCCAATTTCTGGAACAAGTTAAGGACAGATATAAGGCCAACAAATCCTTTTCTGACTTGAAGGGGGCTCCCAGTGATTATAATAGAGAGCCCTTTTGAAAGGAAGTTCGATTCGTCAGGCTCTACAGACCGATCCGAGACAACCCCATACAGGGTCAAACAAAAAAGCCCTTCTATGAAAAATAAACTGACTGGAGGAGTGTCATCCCTCGTGACCTCTCAAATAGGTTGACGCAGACCTCAATCTGGTAGGTTATTTTTCCAGATCACTGGGAGGGAAGTTATCCAAATGGAAATCACATCAGACAAATGGGTCCTTAGAGTAGTAACCAAGAGACTCTCACTTCCCCTCAACAGATTTCCTTTTCAGATTTCTACTTCATCAGGGGTCTACAATTCTTGCTTAGACTCCCCCCTCTCTCAAGCTCTAGAACAGGGCAGGATAGAGCTAGCAGACTCAGCGTTTTCAGGCTATGTCATCCATTTATGTCTGGTACTGAAACCAGATGGCTCAGTTTGACCTAAATGTAAAAAATTTAAATAAATTCAAACAACAAAAGAGAATTCAAATGGAAGGTCTATCAGATATACCCACAATAGTAAATCCCCAGTCCGTTTGCATAAAAATAGACTTAAAATATGCATTTCATGCTGTGCGAGAGAGACACCTTAGGTTTATGTGGAAAGGGCGTAGGTGTCAGTAGACAGTGATGGTTTTTGGTCTGTCCAATGCTTTTTACACTTCTACCAGAATAATGAAGTCAGTAAGGGCTCATCTCCACCAGAGAAGGTTTTGTCGTTGCATTTATCTAGACAATATGCTTCTAGTTCATAAGAATCTAGATACACTAACAGAACAAAAAAATTACACTGTCTCTGCTAGAGAAACTGGGTTTACTATAAACAGACAAAAATCAATATTAAACCCAACACAGAATATTCAATACCTGGGATTATTCAGATATATATTGTAAGAAATATTTATTGTGTGTGTACAGAACTGAATCTATGTGACAAATTTCTGCTATCACAACTATTGTCAACTTTGTATTCCTGACATTTCCGCCGATTCTATGGAAACAAATTGAGAAGTCATGCTACAGGATTCTGCAAGGTAAGTGGGAGAGGCCCATGCAGATCCAATGAGCGTTTCAAATATAAGCATGTGGAGATAAGTTCATCATCCAGTGATTAGCCCCTACTCATCTGAACCAGTACAAGTTGAGGAACCATAGTGTTCCTTTATTTGTTCCCAGATTACGCAAAGAAAAAGGAAGACAATAATGTTACTGCGTTTTTGTAAATCTTTATTGTTTATTAAAGATTAAGCATTTCAATAATTTGTACCATGTATTGTAGGTTAAGTATAAGACAAGATTGGGGTCTTCGTATTAGTAGGGTAAGTAAGGATTGTCATACAATATGTTAAGCTTCTGGAAAAATTGAATCGCTGAGGTTTGCGTGAGCGCACGCACCCGCTTGTCACGTGGTAGTCAACTTGCGACTCTTTTTTACTGGCTCTACTTCTTTGGGAGTCTTCTCCTCCAACCAGCTTTTGTTACGTGGAAATCCTGCAAACTCTGTTCTCTCTCCGTCAATACTAATAGTGTAAAACGTTGTACTAGTGCAGAAACACTAATACACTCTCTCTGTGCCTTCCTTGCCCTGATTACACACAGCTAGCTAGTAGCTACCCCCTTCCATATCTCCTGTTTTCAAACACAGAAAAACGCTTTTTATAATGGTCTGTCTTACGTGCGCTGCAGGCCTTTTATTTATTATTATTGCTAGTGTGTCAGTGCTTACATTCCTTTCCCTTGTATTGCATATGCACGCACAGACAGTATTTAGCAAACTGTTGTATACCATTTTGAGGTCACATATGTGCAAGATTGCACAATCTTTGTTTTCTTCATGTTTTTGAGCTAATCACAACTTAGATAGACTTCCTTAATTTCTCTTCCTAGACTTTAGCTGTGGCAGCAATTACACAAAGCACTTCTGTACATAAACAGGTTTTCACAGGAGAAACATAAAAATATCAGTCTGTTCACGGCCCCTTCCTCCCTTGCATCACACAGACGAAACAAATGAGGGCACACACTGAACAATCCAAGCACTGAGCACTGCACCAACATATATGTTATTGTTGTGGCTGGCAATGATGCACAAGTGCTGGCTTTTTTGGACCCCCAAAGAATGAAAAAAATTTTTTAAATAAATTCTTCCAATAGCAATTTGGCAACTGGCACTGAAGGTGACAATAAGGGCGGAGGTGGTGGATACTAGTTGGTGGTGATATCTATGCAGAATGAAACTGGTGGCAGTTAGCCAGCTCAGCCAGCGATGCAGCTTAACTTGTCTGAGAGACTCTCCCTACTCAATGCATTTCTCTTTCACTAGACATTGCAGCGGTGGAAGCGGTCACACAAAAACCACTGTTCTTTGTGTACAATACATGAAATAAGAGTTTCTCAAAAGAGTGAAAATAAAAGCAGTATGTCCTTGCGGCCTCCCTCCCTTGTGTTACAGGTTAAACACTTACGAAGGACATATATAGAACCGGCCGGGCCCTGTACTAAAATAGATTTTATTTCTATTGCTTGCAATGGCAATGCTTTATGAGTGCTGGCTTGTTTGGGCCCCACAAAATGCAAAGAATGTAAACTAAAATACAAAATCATGCCACTGGCAAATTAGCAACTGACAATAATGATGATGATGATAGTAGACAGCAGTGGAGGAGTCCACTGGTGGTGGGTTAGTAAGCAGCAGTACAGTAGCTTAGGTTTAAATTGTCTCAGATGCTCACTTCTCAATTAGTTTCTCACACTTGACTCTACAGTTGTGACAGCAATCGCACAAATCACTGTTCTATAATCTGTACATGTATAAGTTTGTGGTTCTCATCTGCATGATGTAATCAGTCACTGCTTTGTGCTGATCATACACCACTAGCATGTTTGAGTTCCACCAAATGTGTACGTCTGTTTTGAGCTTGTTGTGTGGTTGTTAGACTGTTGCAGGTGACAGAGGGCATTATAAGCTGTGAAAGAATGGCTAATGTGGGCACAGATTTGTTTACATGTTAATCTTATCTCCTGTACTCTCTCACACTGCTCTAAGAAATGGTTTACTGTCAAGTAAAGAACATGGGCAAGGCAGGGAACATGAATCAGGTTGCTCTGGTCTAATGCTGCCACCAGGTTGGGTCCATTATCTCCTGCCACTAATTCAACATCCAGGCCCCTCAAAAAAGCTAATATTCAATCACTCCTAACCCTCCAATTTCAAAAGAACATCAGCCGCTTTTTATGCCTTCTGATTAAATCCCAGAGTTCATAGGGTAGCCTCTAATACCGTACGTGCTGCTGCTGAATCCCTAGTTCTCAACATGACTACCACCTTCAACACACTGTCCCTTATACCAAGAGAGAAGAAAGCACATCCAACCGGGCCCACTTTTGCCACAGAATTTTCCCAAAGGTGTGGAACAGGCTCAGTCAAAGAATTTGAGCTGTCTCATCCAGATTCTCACTTGTCAAAGAATTCCTCCCTTACTGACTAGACCCTGCAGCCGTCATACCAAAAAACCCTGTTTTTAGTGTACAATAAGAGAGTCTACCAAGGCGGCAATGAAAATAAAAGGAGTATGTCTTTGGGCTCTCCCTACAGTTTGAAGGGTAATGCTGCACTCCCCAAAAGGAAATGAAAATAATACAAATACCGGTGCTCCTGGTTCACGAATCTCTGCTAGGTACCCCCAATATCTTATGTGAAAGGAAGAACCTGGGCACTGCGGATTTCTGCTAGAAAAATTATTTATTGTAAGGCTTAAATAAGTAATAAATTATTTTTCTAGCAGAAATCCACAGTGCTACACGTAAAGAAGAACCCGCACAGCTAGAGTTAAACCACGGTGAGGTGCTGACTGGATGGAGACGTAATTGTATACAGGAGAAAAGGAACCCAGTCTTCAAGCACTCTGTCACAACAAGATGTATAATTGTAATGTTAAAATACTTTATTAATAACAATGAATAAAAAAAGGGCGATTAAAATAACATTAAATAGTGTGATTCAACAGCACGTGACTGTATCATTGGTAACCCACCTATGGCTAGGTGGGTAGATAGTGAGTAAGGAGATCCCTAATAGATACTCGGGATCTATCGGTCAGACCTGTATAGTGTCTACCCGTGAATAATGGTGTAATAGTAGCTAGAGAACCTCAATGACACTGTCAATGCAAGGTATCAATTCTTTAAGGGTGACCCCAGACTGATTCACTAGCCAGGTCTGAGGTAGTGACCTGTATAGCCCACACTTCAAGAGATAAGTGCAGACTGGTATGACAGGTACTGCAGTATCACGGGTAGACACTATACAGGTCTGACCTACCGCATACCATGCCAGAGTGTGCTAATGTACACACTTTACTAAGTTTGTCAATTTAGTGCGTTACATTATACGCCCCGATACATCCATATTGAGACAACTTTTTCTAGTGGGCTCTCTATGGCTCCTTCCCTATATCTTTAGGTAGCTATAATTATAGCGATAGATCCCGAGTATCTATTAGGGATCTCCTTACTCACTATCTACCCACCTAGCCATAGGTGGGTTACCAATGATACAGTCACGTGCTGTTGAATCACACTATTTAATCTTATTTTAATCCCCCTTTTTTTATTCATTGTTATTAATAAAGTATTTTAACATTACAATTATACATCTTGTTGTGACAGAGTGCTTGAAGACTGGGTTCCTTTTCTCCTGTATACAAAAATCCACAGTGCCCAGGTTCTTCCTTTCACATTTGGACTCTCCCTCCCACGTGTTACAGATTGAACAATTAGGACACTCGGTCACAAAGCCAAGCACCGTGCTGAACAGATATTACGTTTGTGTCTGGCAATGCTGTATGAGTGCTGGCTTATTTGGACCCCAACAAAATGTTTTAAAAAACTTAATTAAAATTACGCCAATTGCAAATTATCAACTGGTACTGATAATGATGACTATGAGGGCGTTGTTGGTGGATTTTAGGTGGTGGTGGTGATAATATCTATATATTGCAAAGCAGGTGCTAATACCAATTATTGACTGTGGGTATATAGTGTATGATGCCGCAAACCAAATTCGCCATCTAGACATTCATTACAGCTCAATATGCCATTTTGTCTTATTATGTAACTTCAACACCCACAATTATATGTTAATTGAACTAGGTTGGCTATCCCTTGAGTCCACATGCAACGTACATCTTTCCTGTCTTACCTTCAAATATTGTCTGGACAAGTCACGCAATTATCTGAGCAGGCTTCTTATTCCAACTCTGCACAGCCTGTATATACTTAGATCTGCCTCCAGAAACTTTCTAATGGTTCCAATATTCAATAAATAATCTGGTTGCTCTTCCTTCAGAGTCTCTCAAAGCGGCTAACTGTTCTTTCAAGAGTGCAGTTGTTTACTACTTGAATTTTTTTTGTCATTGTAACTTGTAACGTTGTCAACATTATTTAGTTCCCAGGACATACTTGAATACGAGCAGTAATGCTCAATGTATTTTTTCCTGGTAAAAATATTTGATACATTTATAAAAAATAAATCTATGCCGTGGCCAAAATGAGTGACAACTTGGGCAGCCAGTCACTCAGTCAGGCAGCAGATGCACATACTGTAAATGTGTAACCAGGTAGGCATATTATTGGAGATAAGGAAAAAGCTGAGTATTAAATAAATTCTTTGCCTCTGTGTTTACCAGGGAAGAATCAAGTTCAATAGTAGTGCCGCAGGAGGAAGCCACAACCTCCATATTAATGAACAATTGGTTAACTGAGGAAGAAGTTCATAAGCGACTTGAAAAAATTAAAGTAAATAAGGCACCTGGCTCCGATGGCATACATCCAAGAGTTCTCAAGGAGTTAAGCTCAGTAATAGCCAAACCATTATATTTAATATTCAAGAACTCCATTTCCACAGGCTCAGTACCACAAGATTGGCGTAAAGCAGATGTGGTGCCTATATTTAAAAAGGGAGCTAGATCACAATCGGGAAATTACAGACCTGTAAGCCTGACTTCAATAGTAGGGAAACTACTTGAAGGTTTAATACGGGATAATATTCAGGAATACATAATGGAAAACAAAATTATTAGTAATAGTCAGCATGGATTTATGAAGGATAGATCTTGCCAAACTAACCTTATTTGTTTCTTTGAGGAGGTAAGTAGGAATTTAGACCAGGGTAATACAGTTGATGTGGTCTACTTAGATTTTGCAAAGGCTTTTGATACGGTTTCACACAAGAGGTTGGTGTACAAAAAAAAGAAAATTGGACTCAGTAATAATATATGCACCTGGATTGAAAACTGGTTAAAGGACAGACAACAAAGGGTTGTCATAAATGGAACTTTTTCAGGTTGGGCTAAAGTCGTGAGTGGAGTACCTCAGTGATCGGTAATGGGACCCCTGCTTTTTAACTTGTTTATTAATGACCTTGAGGTTGGGATCGAGAGCAAAGTCTCCATCTTTGCTGATAATACTAAATTGTGTAATAGAATCAGAGCAGGATGTAATTTCTCTTCAGAAGAACTTGGAGAGACTGGAAACGTGGGCAGGTAAATGGCAAATGAGGTTTAATACAGATAAATGTAAGGTTATGCATTTGAGATGCAAGAATAAAAAGGCGACTTACAAATTAAATGGAGATATATTGGGGGAATCCTTGATGGAGAAGAATTTAGGAGTGCGTGTAGACTGCAGGCTTAGCAATAGTACCCAATGTCAGGCAGTAGCTGCAAAGGCAAACAAGATCTTATCTTGCATGAAACGGGCAATGGATGGAAGGGAAGTAAACATAATTATGCCCCTTTACAAAGCACTAGTAACACCACACCTTGAATATGGAGTACAATTTTGGGCACCAATCCCAACAAAAGACATTATGGAACTAGAGAGAGTACAGAGAAGAGCCACCAAATTAAGGGGATTTACAATCTAACTTATGAGGAGAGGCTAGCTAAATTGGATTTATTTACATTAGAAAAGATGCGTCTAAGAGGGGATATGATAACTATATACAAATATATTCGGGGACAATACAAGGAGCTTTCAAAAGAACTATTCATCCCACGGGCAGTACTAAGGACTCGGGGCCATCCCTTAAGGTTGGAGGAAAGGAAATTTCACCAGCAACAAAGGAAAGGGTTCTTTACAGTAAGGGCAGTTAAAATGTGGAATTCATTACCCATGGAGACTGTGATGGCAGATACAATAGATTTGTTCAAAAAAAGGTTGGACATCTTTTTAGATGGGAAAGGTATACATGGATATACCAAATAAGTATACATGGGAAGGATGTTGATCCAGGGATTAATCCGATTGCCAATTCTTGGAGTCAGGAAGGAATTAATTTTTCCCCTTAATGGGGTTTTTTGTTTGCCTTCCTCTGGATCAATAAGTAAGTATAGATATAGGATAAAGTATCTGTTGTCTAAATTTAGCATAGGTTGAACTTGATGGACCTATGTCTTTTTTCAACCTCATCTACTATGTAACTATGTAACCAAGTCTCACTTTTCACTATTTTTCAAATACTGTAGATCCTGCTGCCTTCTGTGGCAGCAGTCAGACACGACATTGTCTATTGTGTACATGCACAAGTTTCTCAAAGGGCAAAAATGAATAGACTGAGCCACTGATTGAACCACCTGTGCTGAAGCAGGGATATCCTAAACACCTAACCTGTTGGTGACCCTTGAGGACTGGAGTTGCCCACCCTGCCCTAGAGGTTAAAAGACCAATATGCACTACAGGCATACCCCGGTTTAAGGACACTCACTTTAAGTACACTCGCGAGTAAGTACATCTTGCTCATTAGGCAAACGGCAGCTCACGCATGCGCCTGTCAGTACGTCCTGAACAGCAATACTGGCTCCCTACCTGTACCGAAGCTGTGCGCAAGCGGGGAGACTATAGAGCGTGTTACAAATGCGTTATTTACATCAGTTATTCATTTATATGATGATTGCAGTACAGTACAAGCATCAATAAGTGGAAAAAGGTAGTGCTTCACTTTAAGTACATTTTCGCTTTACATACATGCTCCGGTCCCATTGCATACGTTAATGCGGGGTATGCCTGTACTGTAGATGTGTGTTGAGAGAATTATTGCATCAAACTCTTGGAGTTAAAAGTAGAGGCTAATTGAAAAATATTCAGTGAACCTACCAATGTACAACATAATGTAATAAATTCCTAAGCATCAAAGAGGGGAGGGAAGGTTGTAATAATTACTCGAGAAAGAGACAGGTTCATTAAGTTTAACTGTGTGTAATCTACTGGCCATAATGAATAGTGAGATCACCAGCAGTTTTATTAATTAAATGTATCTGTTGTAGAAATTGATTAGCTAATATTTGCAGTTATTAAAAAAAAACTATTTAATTCATATTGGAACAAACTGTAAGGAAATATTTATGAATAATTTAACATTATAGATTTACTAGTTGCAATGTTCACACATTTTAATTAATTTGATTACATTTGATAAATGTCTATTTTAAAAGCTACTTTTGAATAATACTCTGCTTTCTCCCTGGGGAGAACATACACATTGGGTACTGGGCTTCTGATACAATCCAGCCAACAATGCAATGTGTTTTTCAGCTTCCATGAACTATTATTTGAATTGAATAAACTCCTATCCTTTCTCCAAGTTCTGAATATCAGAGCCAGTTCCAACATAATGTATCCCCTGACTATCTTTTATGTTTGTGCTGAAATAGCTTTTGCATCCTGTTACTCATGTTTTTGTATTTTATTTAAAAAAATAAACACAAAGTTTAAAACTCTAAGATTCAATCTACAGAGTTATCATGGTTATATGTCTGTGAAGCCTACTATATGTGAAAATAAAACTGAAACACCCTGTAAAACAAATAAACCTGGACAACCAAATTACAAAATATTATAAATGGCTATAAAGTAAAACACCACTTTATGACTAGGATACATTTGCATAAATGTAAGTCATTAATATGATGGAAAACAAGTTTGTAGTGAAAACAGGTTAAAATAAATCAGTGCAACATACCTGCATAACAATAAGAAGGTCAAATACCAAGATAAATGAAGCCAAAAAAGCTCTTGAGACCTCATCACTAGGCAGAAATCCACGATTCAGCTTGTCCCAGCTTATCCAGTCAGTAGTAATGACAAGAACAACCGCAGAGGTCAGACTGAACAAAACAGTCCTATAAGAAAGAAAGCATTACCTGAACACATCTCAAAAATGCATAGTAAAATCCTGCATGCCAGCACTATAACTTCAGCCAATTAGTGGTATAGAACTTGTGTATCTGTTTTGCATATAGAACTTTTCCATCTGATTTGCAGTAGACTTCCGAATCTATTATTTCTTCATTATGTTTACTTTACTTATTCCAATACTTTATAGATACTGAGTGCTTCACTATTATAGGTGTTGTAGTAAAAAGGTATATTTTACAGTAGTTTCTCTAAAACACACTGGCCTTTCTTCCTTTCTCTGCAACCACTATTCAGATGTGCTTTTCTTTTTAACACACTGTAGATATTATTAGCTGTTGGGTTTACCATGTTCATTTTTGTCCGTCTCACTTACTGTAATTCACAACTACAGTAGATGCAATTTAATTAAAGCAGCAGTACTACAGTACACCCCCCCTTGTTTTATAAGCAAAGCACGTGACAATGTATAATTCTGCATTCTTACCTAAGCTTGCAATTTTTTGGTGCTCCTGTTATAAATGTGTAAAAATCCTGATTGTGTGCCTAACGAAATGGCCGCATCCTAACTTTGTGCTGCAGTCTGTCAAATGCTACAGCTGATATGTAACATTATATGACTAAGTGTAACACATTATATATTACTCTGAAAGCTGTAACAATAGTCTGCTGTTTGGAACATAGCAACAGATCTGTTTGTGATACTTAGGCCTCGTCCAGGGTGAGAGCGCGCTCGCGATTAAAACAAAAAACCTCAATCCCCCCATCCATACTGCGCGCATACGTGCACGTGAGCGTGCAGAGGTGCGATGCTTGCCGAGACAAATATTTTTGTATTTTCGCACTTGCCCTTATCACGTGCGTCATTCAGCCACTGAGGGTGAACAACTCACGTGACGTCACCGGCACGCCCTCCTACACACGCAACTAGCTAGCCAGGAATCGCCCGATGAACATGAGTGCCTGATGTCACAGCGCTTGAGCACCAGTGCGCTTGCATCTAACCTGGACGAGGTCTTACTTGCCAAAAGCAGGGCTCAATAAGGTGCATGTCAGCCTGTTTCAAATGAGGAAGGGAATATGGCTTTCTAAACGGTCGCTGATAAGAGAGAGAAATGGCAGAGCACAACCGGAATCATCCGAACAAGAAATTAAGAGGAAAGTGCGTTATCCATAAAAAATGTAATAGTCATGGAAGGAAAAAGGGCAAGGCATTACCCTACCAACATGTTTTGTGCTACACAGAGCACTTTATCTCTTGCCTTGATAAAGTTAAGTTGAGGTTGCAGAAGCCTCGTGTGGTCCCCCGGCATTTAATTGAAATGCCTTGGGGTAGAGTGCGGGGCCTCTGCAACCGCCCGCACCCCCCCTCCAGAAAAATCCTGCGCCCCCCGCCCAGTTTGCACACCATTGGTCTAATACAACAGAACTGATTTTTTTTTTAAATAGGATTTTTCTTGTTTTGCTGCTTTAATTCAAGATTCATTCTTATACCTTCAAACAAACAATAACAATTCCTCGTAAAACAGTGTTTGGTTTTTTCCAAAATTAAGTGGGGAAAATCCTGTGTATGCTCTCTTAGACCATTTAGAGCTCTTCCAACAAACTATCAAATCAATTAAATATGTGGGAAACCTCCAGATTCTACTTAAAAAAGCATGATCACATAATATTATGTCCCCGAGTGCAGGGGTGCACAAATATCTGGTGCTGCTCCCCCATGCCTGCTCTCCGCCAGTGCTTGTGCCCCCCCGTCCTTACCTGTGTGCCGCCGTTAAATGACGCAGTGGAGTCATGTGACCCTACAGCATCATTTGACACCGCATTGCCATGGCGATGCATCAACCGAAGCCAACTGAATTACAGTAAGGTAGTTACAGAAGCCTCGTGCGATACGCGGCATTTAAATGCCTTGGGAAAAAGCGTGGGGCCTCTGTAAACGCTGCGCCCCCTCCACCCCAAAAAATAATCTCACGCCCCCCAGTTTGCGTACCCCTGCTCTAGTGCAACAGAGGAAATCATTTTCATCAGTTGTGGACTTGTACGTAAATGATCTATCCATGGTACAGAATCATGTACGTACAAAGAGTATTCTCATTGGGGTAAATACTCAGAACTCTGTTAAATACTTCACGATATGTTAACATCAGTTGACGTATTGTTAAGGGCTAACAGGGATATTCAAAGCTCATTAACAATGCGTGAAATGCTGTGTATATAATGTAACAATGGCCTCCTATTACTTTAACTGACATTTGAGCTAATGCTATGCAAAAGAGGCGAGGACAACCTCAACATACAGGCATACCCTGGTTTAAGGACACTCACTTTAAGTACACTGGTGAGTAAGGACATATTTTCAATAGCACCATACCGCTGTGTCCGTACGCTCGCTTTGCGAGTATGGACACTTATTCTGCCCTACAGACCGCCGTAGTACTGACGCGCTGATTACCCTCGCCCAATAGGCAAACGGCAGCTCGCGCATGCGCCTGTCAGCACGCCCTGAACAGCAATACCAGCTCCCTACCTGTACCGAAGCATCGACATGTGGAAAAGGTAGTGCTTCACTTTAAGTACATTTTCGCTTTGCATACATGCTCTGGACCCATTGTGTACGTTAATGCGGGGTATGCCTGTATACAGCAGCAGTACATTCAAGTTAACCCGGGAAATAAGCTTTTGTTAAAGTTTTTTGTTAGGTCGTATCATATCAGCCTTGATTTTATTTTACATGCTTTAAGATATTGCCTCTTCTGATATTGGAATGTATCCCTTTAACATTCAAGAACATTATTATTATTCTATTTTCCTATATACATTCAGAGGTCTCATTTCCATGGCAACTAAACACACTTAAACCAAAATATAAGATAACTATATTCCTAATGTAGAATCTTTTTGCACTTGCTTCCCCTCTACCCCTAAAGGAAATGTTAAAAGTAAAAATTCCCACTAATTTTTCATGCACCTTTTGAATTATACAGTATTACCGGTAATAACAATTTCAACGCTAAACCTTTGAAACCTAAACATCAAGTATTTAACCGCTATTGACTTCACTTTCTTCCAGGAATAGACCAATATTCTCCAATTAAGATGGTCATTGTGTATTTTTTAGCTGTAGTATAAGCCCATTTTGAGAAACATATAATTTACAACTAACTTTCATTTGAGTATTGGATTTGGAAGACATTTAGCATGTTACCAATAGCTTATCCCATTCAGTACCGTCAGTATGTATCCTCAATATGCCTTAAAAGTTTTAGCAATTTAGAAACGTACAAGTCAAATGTTTGACAAACAGTAAAAAATAATAATTAAAAAAAAATGCAAAAACCTTGTCACTTGAAATCTTAAAAGTAAAGTCCAAATTCATGGATTATCTGAAGAGTAACAAGTAAATCTCTGTAACCCCCTTTCCCCTATGCCTAAGGGAAACCGCGGGCGATTACGAGTGCTGCTGTTACCTATGAGGCTCACAGAAGACCAAAGTCTCCGCTTCTGGGTAGCCTGGGGTGCTATATCTTGCGGTGCAGCGCCTCCACCTATGAGGATCCAAGCATAAGCGGGATGACTCCTCATAGGAACCAATAACTACTATACAACCTGGTATAATATAACTGCTTTACTGTATTACAGTATAACAAAGAGAACAATATATCACATCAACACAATACAATGTAATGCAGTAACATCAATGGTGGTCCCCCAAAGTACTGTGTGTACACTAGGCACCTAGAACCCCGGTGTCCGCAGACCAAGCCCACCCAAATGTGAGGTAGTGCTACCCCCTGTAAAGTGTAGGTGCACAGTGGTACCTTCCTGGTCAATGGTCCTGACCAGGGAACACTTGTGGAACAGAGTTGGATCAGGTCCCACGCAGCGGGGCCTCAAACATAAATCCCCTCACACATTACGCTCCAGGCCACACACGTGGTGATGACTCCAGCTGGAGTGCCTTGCTTCTGGCAGCCACATATGAGGCCGTTCGCAGTCCACAGGTCACCGCGTGGATGTCCGTCCAACGGCGCAGTGGTGCGTGTTGCAGCTCTATATGGGAGGGTCCCTATCTAGGGCCTTCCCTGCAATACTATGCTCAATAGTGGTCAGGGCCTAACTGGGGCCCTAGGGACACGTTCTGGCCTAGTCCAGGGGCTTACTTGCTCCCTAGACAAGTCCGCACTCCTTGGTGGCTCCTTCAGGTCTAACCACGCGGGCTTCTTGTCCCGCGGAGGAGATCCAGATCCACAAAATGGCCACTTGCTCCTCATTGGCTGGGATGGCCCATGTGACCTATCCCCAACCTGAGGTTTCTGGGAGTTGTAGTTCCGCGATTCCCAGATGGGCACCACAACTTACATTTGGTCTGCCAGAGGAGCTGAGCAGTTCCCCCTCACACCGGAGGTAAGGAAGGGGGACCCTGCTACAACTTTCTTAGGTCCTGTTCTATGGAGTTCATCTTCATTTCTGGCGCTTGAAGTTAATAATAATAATAATAATCTGAGATGCTTTTGTGCCTTGCATATCTTTCCACCAAAATGGTTCCTTCGTGGACCCTGTTGCTGTCACTCCAGATCTCTCCTTTTACTTTGGTGAAGAAGAATTTGAAAGATTATTTTGCTACGGCTGCCACTATGCAGATCTTTGGTTCCTGGATCCCAGTGATGAAGCAGGGGGTGCTTGTCTTCCTGTGATGCTCCCAGTTCTCCTCTGGGCCACTGCAGCACATGTTGCTGCTCTCAGTCTATACAGATCTTTTGGCTTGTTCCAATAAGTAGAGGTAGGGGAAGGTTCCCCAAGTATAGGAGAGATTAGGCCTCCCTTTTTGTTATGTTTTAGCCAGACACAGTGCCTTAGTAGTTAGGATCCTAAGACAATGGTCAGAAGAAATATGTAGGTCCCAGAGAGGGAATGCAGACATGCCACAGAGGGCCAGCTAGAGAGGGCTCTGGGATGTCAGAGAATCAGCCCCACGAGTGGATCCCCATATACAGACTTCATAGCTCCAGAGGAAGAAGCAGTTCCATGCCTTGACTAGAGGGTAATAGTAACCTGCACAGAACAGGCCAGGATCTCAACAGGGGCACAAAATAAGTGGGATCTTATGTATTGTTATAAAAAGGGGGGCCTAGTCCAATAAAATGAATTTTCACAGTAACAAGTGTATTCACCCCCCTGTGGTGAGTCTTAACAGAGGGCACTCTATATATAGCTCCACCCATTCTTGTGAAAGGAGGTTCTTCAGCGTTCTGACTGAGGTTCTCAATGCATCAGGATCTCTCTTCAAACTGTTTCCACATCATCTTTTTCAATGGGTAGCACAAGTCAAGTACCTCCTCTGGGTAGGATCGGAACCTACTACAGGATGAATCCCCTGAGTTATTATGTCACACGTTTTGTTAAGGTATATCCTATGTTAATATACAGTATGTGAACTGCTTTTGGACTACTGTTCAATAAACACCTTTTTTCTTTTATAAAACTTCCTGATGCCCATTTCTATGCTACGCTTTCATCCACACCAAACTATGCACTTACTCTGCACCATCTATATGGCCAGAGAGACTGAGCAATTACATTCTGGAATCATCTGATGTGACATCATTCATAGCCAAGGAATAGGGGTTACATTTACAAAGTTTACTACGGAATTTTTTGTATAGTACATGCAATGTACAAAATATATTTTAAAAAAAATTGAATAGCAGAAACAAAAAATACCAGAACATTAAACAAGGTCCAAATAACTAATGGTCGCAGCTAACAACTGTTGCATTGATTTGCAAGCAATACATAAATGAGTCATTGAAGATCACCTTCACTTAGAAAATTCATATCAGCTAAATCGCAGTGAAAATAAATGAGGTCAAATATAGGAAGAACAAGGAAGGGTATGAAGATAAGTCTTTTCTGGATTCAGCTTGAGAAAAATTGATGATAACGGAAAAAAAAAGACAAAGTGAAATGACTGGATTACAACATCCAGTATGAGTTAATAAAATCACTGCGCAGAATATTAAACTGCATGCGCCTGACAAGACCGGCGGAATGAAGGAAAAAAGGTGACCCACAATAAACTATAAAGAATAATAATGAAGAGTCAGCTGCTGATCCATAGAACGTTCCAATGTTACAGAAAATTAATTTGAAACTGTCTGATCCATTAAGCAAATAAGAATTATGAAATAATTTACATGTACTGTATAGATTGCTAATGAAATTGTTTCATAAAATGGACATAAATTCATAGTGGCCATGTGGAACTGGAACAGTGTCTTAAAGGAAGATTTTCTATTTTAAAGAACAGGTTCTCAACCACAAGTATTCATCCCTACTGTACCTGTAGACATCTTCAACATAAAAAGCTGAAATTATGTAAATTATGAGAGAAGAACATCTGTTTAACTGAAGAATGGAATCTACAGTAAATTGACTTCATGGGAAATATTTCATGTAAGCTATTTCTGATGAAAATAAGTTAAATAAGCACATACTGTAATTGTTGAAAGAGCATTTTTTATAGACCCTTGACTTTGGATACAGTAAGGTAGAAGAAATATGCAGAGCTGACAAGAACTTGAGCAAGCTGCTTCAATTAAATAATTACAATATTTATGCTCGACTTTAGTCTGCAAAAAAAAAATACTACCCTGAAAAAAATCTTGAGCATCACACTCTGTTTGGTTTTTAACTTAATAGCAAATCAAACATTTTTAATTTCATCATCAGTATTCTGGCCATCTAAAGTTTACCAAAGAGCCCATAAATGATTCATACGACTTCTGGAACAATATTCTCTGGACAGACAAGTCAAAGGTAGAACCTTTTTAGCCTCAATGAGAAAGGTTATGTTTGGCGACAACCAAACACTGCGTTCGAACAGAAGAACCTCATCCCAAGCATGGTGGTGGGAGTGTGATGGTGGTGCGGCTGCTTGGCTGCCTGTGGACCTCGATGGTTTGCCATCATTGACACGACCATGAATTCTGCATTGTTTCAGAAGATTCTAGAGGAGAATGTCAGGCCATCAGCCCGTGAGCTGATCCTGTACCGACAGTGGGTCATGCAGCAAGACAATGATCCTAAGCAGATCTACAAAAGAATGGCTGCAGAAGAAGAAATTCCACGTTTTAGAATGGCCTAGTCAAAGTCAGGATCTATACCCCTGATGAAGAACAGAATTGTTTGAAACGCGTAGCGGTTCTGGCACAGCTGATTCCTGATCAGTGTTTGCCGCATTATCTAACGCAGCTTTCTGGATTCACACCAGCCTCCTGTATGCAGAGTTCCTTCGGTGAGACACAACCCGGAAGTGTAGAATCGCCAGCACTATCAAGCTAGTCCAAGCGCGCAGGATTTGAAACCGGCTGATACCACACTTGTCTAGCATCTGGAACGGCCGAAGGCGCAGTGTATTGTGACTCACTCACTACATTTTACTCAATTGTAAGTTGCTACTTGCTTATTTTACTTGTTTAAATATACAATTTACTTACCTCTGGTGTGCTCGGTGTGCTTCTTTTTCCCGACCTAAGCCACATTAAAATGTTGTTGCAAGACCTCAAGTGAGCTGTCCATGGAAGGAAGCCCACAAATGTCACTGAGTTGAAGCAGTTCTGTAAGAGGAATGGGCCGAAATGCTCTAAAACCAATGTGAGACACTGACCAGCAGTAACAGGAAACGCTTAGTTGAAGTCATTGCTGCTCAAGGGGTACCGCCAAGTAATGAATCTAAAGGTTCACATACTTTTTCACACACAGGGATATTGAATGTTGAATCATTTGTGGATAAATAAATGTTGAAATGGTATCATTTTTTGTGTCATTTGTTTGATCAGGTTATCTTGATCTATTATTAGGACTTAGATTAAGATCTAATAACATTTTAGGTTTAATATATGTTCAAAACCTAAGGGGATCACAAACTTTTTCTCGCCACTACAGTATATTTGTGTTTGTCTTGTTGGTTTTCATACAGGAGTTGGGCACCTTTATTTTGGGGGATTTTAGACTCTTTGTAGCCTTTTTGGAAGGCTTTCTACTAGAGGAGCTGCACCTGTTTTTAGACTATTTAAAGTTTAAATTGCCACATTATACTGTAGGTACTGTACACTTCGTTATGATTATATGTTGAATACTATTTTTAGAGATATGTTTATTTGTAGTTGATAGGACTAGATATAATTAATATTTGCATCACCACAGTACGTTTTTGTAAATTATATCTTGCTTTGACGAAAGAAATTGCATTATAAGGGTATAACATCTCTGCAGAGCAGAGTCATGGGACATACATATACTACATACTGTATGGCAAAGAGACTTTACAGAAGGTGAACGAGGTACAGTGCAGCAGTATAGGAATGGGAGAGGAGCAGCATGACTTTGATAACAATAATAAATACCGAGAAACAGGCTGAGTTCCCCTAGGCTGAAGCACAATTATTTTCAGGAGGATTCCAAATCTTTAACAAGTTGTCCATTGTTTGGACCATTTTATGTTGTTCTTATTATAATGTCTATAATGTAGGATTTAAATCAATGGGGTATGAGTTAAAACGCACAATCCATTTCTCCTCTCTATAGGATACTTTTGGATATACAGACACATATTTCAGTGGTCATTCAAGATTCTCTGGTGAGCAACCACAACCAGTGATACTGAGTTGCAAGCAGTAAACATAAACAGAAAGGAGTATGTGTGATGAGTTATATTGCATGGCAATGACGGAAAGCATTACTGCAAGATTGGAGGGAGCTTACACAGATTATATTAATTAGAAAAAGTACTGCAGCGGAAAACACGCAAAGCTTGTATAGTTTAGGTTATAGCTACAGTACATAGGCAGAATAAAGGGGCATGTTTGCACATGGATATTATTGGGTGTAAAGTGGTAAGGAAAGACATGACTTAACTTCATAAAACAAGACAGATGGTGTACTAATTAATTGGTCTGCCTGGATGTTAGGTTGTTGGCGGCCACTGTGTGAAAGTATATGTATAGTACCATGAAGTTGTGTTTATATTTGTATACAATTGGTAAAGATAATGTTGGAAGTGCTAGGGAATGCTATTGGGAAATCACTTCCTATAACTTGAGGGCATTTTTCTTTCTTTCCAATGTGTGTGTGTGTGTGTGTGTGTGTGTGTGTGTGTGTGTGTATATACACATTTTAAGTTATGGGAGGTGCAAAAGGCAACAAAAAACCTCCACCGTTGGCATATAGCCAATAAAGAATATCACTTGTGAGCACATGCACATGTCTTAGACAGGTCTGCAACCCTGTCTTTCAACTATTATCACCTAGCATACTGTGCTTCTACCGCAGCAAGGGATTCTGGGAAATGACATGCACCCACCATAACTTAAAATGTATATGGTAAACGTACCCAGCCTAGAAATATTGCAAAGCAAGTGTAACCCTTTTATCATACCCCCCTAAGTGAGATTTGGGGGTACGCTACTTTCTGGTTACTCTCAGGTGTTTGTGCTGTAACCTGCTGGTAACAGGAGGGCTGAGGGCTGAGGGCTCCGCGGTGGTGTGGGGAGAGCCAGGACAGGGAACAGGAGGGACAGATTACCTTGGTGTCTTCCTCTGGTACAGCGCCTCCAGCCAGCGAGGATCCCCTGTAGATCTTCAGGGGATGGACCCCCACTGACACTCCTTCATCCAGAGACAGGAACACACACCCAGCAATGTCTTTTATGTTGTTTTATTCACAGACAGCTCCAATACAGAGAAACAGGATTCACATGTCTCATTCCTCCTCTGCCTACTTCTCTCCATATTCTCTCTCTCTCAGCTCTGCCTAAACAGCCTAATAACCCTTCCCTTCCCACCCAGCAATGGGGGGAAGGGAGAGATGGTTTTCTCTGCTCTCTTCTCTCTAACTCTCCATCAACTCAACTCAACTAACTAACTGACTAACTGACAATTTAGGAGGATGTCCCAATTTGAATATCTTTGGGGAGTGTCTCTAACTCTGACTCATAGCCAGCCAGAGCCGTATACAGATTGGCCCACACACATCAGGGGGCGTTCCAACCAATATCCACCCCTCAGATTGACATCCTCAGAGTTGCTAGGCCTGCCCTTGAATACAGATACATTATTCAAGGCTGGAATACACACACACAGGCCTATGAATGGAATTAACCTTTCCACTGCCTGCACTAACAGGACTGACAGAGGAAACACCCAGAAAAAGAAGTAACTGCCAGAAGGCTATGTTACACAAGTATAAACCAACCTCACACTGATGAGACCCATTAAGGTTGAAATAATGTCTGTGAGTGGTTTGACTTGCTTTGCTAGTCCCATGCTGTGCTTAAAAGCTGTGTAAACAGAGATGCATTTGCTTATATGGGCTCCATGTCAATGGATATTCCAGGCAAAAGGTGACACATTGTGTGCTCATTTGCATGTAATTTCCCAGAATCCCTTGCTGCGGTGGGGGGCATGGAGGGCAGCGCGGAACTCCCCCAGAATACACTTACTCTAACTCTAGAGCGAAACCCCCCTCCTACCTTGGGGAGTGACTTGTAAGCCAGCCTACCTACAGTCATAGACCCCACCCCCCCTCCCGCCCATTATAATAACAGGCTATTCCTGAACTTTATTGATATTACACACACAGAACAATATGACAGGCCTGCATGATCTACTCCCAACACTGCCCACTCATTAATGGGACTTACAGTGTTAGAGGGGCCAGAGAATCAACAGTCCATCACCTAGCATACAGTGCTTCCACTGCAGGAAGGGATTCTGAGAAATGACATGCAAATGAGCACACAGTGCCACCTTTTGTCTCAAGACCACATAACATAGTAAACCCTTAAGCCAATGCATGCTGCTTTAAAAACAGCTTTTAAGCATAGCCTGGGATGAGAAGCAAAGGCAATAATCCCACTCATGTCATAAATATATATACACACGCAATATATACACACAGTATATATTGTGGCAGGGTGTGACAGGGCTGCTTGTAAAGTTTTGTTTAAAGTAAAATGCATTTTTTTTCTTGCAATCAGTGCACCACTTGTCTCTGTCTCTTTTTGTTTCTGTTTCCTTTTTGCTGGGCCCAGCTATCTTTTCTCTATTTTTCTCAAAACTTTCCTAACTTCTCATTTGGTGTCCTGAAAGCAGTGAAATAAATGTAGGACATTTTTATTTTCTTGTTGCACAGTACTTAAAGCTGCAGTTCAGTCTTTTTTTTTTTATTATTTATTTTTTTACTTCAATAGTTTCATGTGTGCAATCTCTAGTTACCTAAAGAACTGTATAGCTGCATGTCAATTCGTTCTCCATGTATTGATAAGCGAAATTTGGTGACATAATTAGTGAAGGGATCTGTTTTTCTTCTGCTTCTGTCTCTCAGTGGAAGCTCATGAATATTCATGAGCACTCCTGCACTGACATGTGCTAGAGGGAGGGCAGAGCTGACAAAGGGGTGTGCCAGAGCTTGTGACAGGACATGAAGGGGCAATGCCTTAGCAAATGGCTGTTAAAATAGAATACAATAAAATTGGTCTTTCAAAGTTGTTTTTTTTAAAACAGAAAATGCTAAAAGTATTTTTTCTTACTACAGAACTGATTTATTAAAAATAACACACATGCAGGATATTGACTGAACTGCAGCTTTAATGTATTTTACAAACCTCAGTCCGGCTACCTACAGTACAACTGCCAAACTCTCTCTAGTGAAGCAGCCCTGCAAGAACTGGAAGACGAGTTTGAAATGGGATATTGTTGGCCTTAGTGAAGTAAGAAGAGAAGATAAAGGCCTCATTGAGCTCGAAAGTGGACACCTATGATAGAGGTATATAAAATGGAAGAATCAGTGGAGTAAACTTCATCATTAACAAAGGATAGAGAAACCACATAGTGGAGTATGAAAGCTCATCGGAAAGAGAAATCAGAATTGTTAATCAGTTGACAAAGAGATAAACTTGAACAATGTGAAGTCTGTATGCCCCAACATCAAGTCACATGGAAAATTAAGTGAAGACTTCTACCATGAAGTCAACCAACTTAACAAAGGAAATGGTCACCACAAGATGATTGAAATCTCAAACAAGCAAAGATTGGTGCCCAGTAGAAAGATGAAAAATCCATGGGTAACTATGGCAACAGCAACAGGAATGAACATGGAGACCGATTGGCAGACTTGCTGAATGAGAAAACCTCTACATCATGAATTCATTCTTCAAGAAGAATCCAATGAGAAAATTGAAATTGGACCCAATGGAAAAAAGAATGAAACTGACTATATTCTAGCTAACAAGAGACATGTATGTGATTGAAGACTTCACAGTCCTTGACCGTTATGACACAAGGAATGATCACCAATTGGTTCGCTGGAAATTACATCTGAATGCCAAGATGGAAAGAAAACTGATTAAAAAGGAGACAAAAAACAATCTATCAGGAACCTCAAGGATAACAGCAGAAAATGTAAACTAGAACTAAAAAAAATCACTTGAAATGCATGGGGACACTTTAACAAACAATATGAAGGATTTATGTAGATTGTAGTTCAAAGTGCAAAGAAAACCTGGAGAAACCGCTAACAAGAAAAGGAATAAGAAAATATCAAATAAGACACAGAACACGAGAAAAAAGGAAACAATCCCAAGACACAAGAAAAATAATGGAATATTCACAACTATGCTATACGATTCGCAAGTGAAGATATAAGAAAATGTAACTGAAATATTGTGAAACATACTATCAAAGATAACAAAAGCCTAACAAAACGACAAAGCAGCGACTTATGTTTAGAAAGCAAAACATTGCACTAGTTTAGAAAGCAAAACATTGCACTAAAACAAGACAATTGGTCAACAATAAAAGACTGAGGATTTCTACATTCATTTTTATGAGAATACAGACAATACAGGGCATAATCTAGCAGAGGAATAAAGAGATGAAACCAACAAGGATGTGCTGTTCATACTCCCAGAAGTGCAAAGGCAATAAAATCAATGAAGAATGGGACTTCCCCTTGGGCAGATGGAATTGCAACTGACATTTTGAAAGAAGCTGTGCAAGAAGAAGAGAAAATCCTTGCATTTTTTTACATGCTGCTTAAAGAACAGAAAAACTTCAGGACAATGGAGCAATGCCATACACTGGCGACACATTTTATTGCTCGCTGGCTAGTTCCACAAGCCGGGAGATGTCCCGGCTTGCTAGCCAAATCCCCTCAACGTGCCGCACGTCACCGATGCGCGGTCACGCTTCATCGGGTGCCTGCGCCCCATGCGCGCGGGCCCAGGGCTCCCCGAGGGAGCCCTGGTGTCCCGCGATGTGGGGGACGGCGGTGGGGGGTTCCGGGGGACCCGGCGGACCCGGAGAGGGGAGGGAGAAGCCCCGATCGGAGGACCGCTCCTCCGAGGCTTCGGCGCACGCACAGGACACCCCGGCGCGCGCCCGGTTACTGTCGCGGCCGAGACCAGGCAAAGGAAAGAATAAACTCGGCCGCGACAGTAGTTATCCCCCAACAGGAAAAAAAGGAGACAAAGAAGAGGTCATGAACTACAGAGCAGTCAGTCTGTCATAGGGATCAACTGCAGGTGTCCAGTGGCTTTGACAGGCTAGCAGGCAGGTAGTGATGGTCCGGAATGAAGCAGTGATCAGGGCTTGCGGTTGGAAAAAGATGGGCAGGAAGAAAGCAGAAGTCATGACTGGTGGCAGGCAAAGAGTTGTGGTCCATAAACAGGCAGAGAGGTCAGGGCTTGGGAGAAGCAAGCATAGTAAGGTCTGAGCAGGATCTTGAACACAGCAAAGTAAAGAGTAACAGTAAAAATGCAGCAAGATTGAGTACTGGGAAGAACCACAATAAACAGGCAACTGAGAACAGGAAGGGGAAGTCTTATATAGTCCTGGCTAAGGAAGCAGGTGCAGGCAATGAGGAAATCAGGAAATCAGCAACAGCAGTTCCAGTTACAGAGCTGTAGAACTACAAGCTAAGATGAGGACCAGAGTTCAATACCTGCTGGGACACCCCTGGCATTACTAGCCCCTCTAAAGGGTTGCTGTCCAGTTGATTACTTTCTTGGTTTTGTGGGATATCTTCTGTGGAAGGCTGTCACTAGCCATGGGGCATGAATATTTCCCTCCGGCTCTCAAAATCTTTCTTCAGTACCTGATCCAGGCACTGCAGCTTCCTTGGATATAACCTGGAGTCCAAGATCCTCTCGACGATAAACTCTTCCTTGTTATTAGCCTGGACAGGGCAAGAAGGAGGAAGAATGCATTCCAGAAAGGGAGCGGCTTTAGCAGGGAGATGTGGAATACTGAATGGATGTTCATGGAGTCAGAGAGTTGTAACCGTAAGGCTACTGGGTTAATCAGTGAGAAAATTTCAAAAGGTCCAATATATTTTTTGTCCCAGCTTCCTGGAGGGGATCGTCATACAGAGGTTCTTAGTTGAAAGCCAGACCTTGTCTCGAACCTGAAACAAAGGAGCTGCTCTGCGGTGTCGATCATCAGCACCCCTGTACCATTCTTGGATCTTTCGCAAAGCAGGGTGTCTCTCTGAGATGGCGGGAATGGGATAAAAAACCGGAAAGGCCCAGAACGAAGGCTCGATGGAACCCAGAATTGACAAATTGTTCATACAATAATGCCCAACATAGTTCTAACCGACAAAGGGGTTTTATTGTATGAAAAAAATTTGATTGGTAAAAACTCTGTCCAATCGTCCTGGAGGTAGTTAATGAAGTGATGTAGGTACTGCTCCAGAGTCTGGTTGGTTCTTTCCATCTGGCCACTGAACTGGGAATGGAAAGTGGAGGATATGTTTAATCTGATTCCTAGGGTGACACAGAAGCTCCTCCAGAACTTGAAGGTGAATTGTTCTACCCTGTCCAATTGACTTCCTCTGGGACATCGTGGAGGTGGAAGATTTTCCAGATGATTAGCTTGGCCAACTTGGCTGCATTAAGGAGATCATTGGTAGGGATGAAATGGCTCATCTTTGAGAGATGGTCCACTACCATCAGGATCCTATTGTTTCCCCTGGAAGGGGGTAACTCTACAATGAAATCCATGAAAATGGAGTCCCATGGACATGTAGGCATAGGAAGTGGCTGTAGGAAGCTGAGAGAAGAGGCACAAGGGGCCTTGTTTCTAGTCTCAAAAGATAGTACATATTTCCAAAAATGTTGCTGACATTTGGCCAACAGAAAGAGCGGGATAATAGTTCCTGTGTCTCATGTAATCCAAGATGACCGGCAGGTTTGGAGTCATGCATGAGTTGTAACACTTTTAGCCTTATATGTTCCGAGACAAATAGGCAATATTGAAAAGTCCAAAGGCGATCCTGTAGAACCATATTGTTGTCCTTTGGGGGACTACATACGAGTGGTTCATTTGGGTAAGCTCCCTTAATACGAGAGGAGATCCATAGAAAAAGTGACACAGAGAAAATGCTTCTTGGGCAAGACGGTCTCATCCAGTTCGAAGCCTGAAGAGGAGCTAGAAGATAGTCTGGACAGAGCATCTGGTTTCCCATTCTTGGAACCAGAGCAGTACAAGATTAGGAACTGAAATCACAAAAAGAATAAAGCCCACTGAGCTTGTCGGGCAGACAATCTTTTTGCAGATCGGATTAACAATAGGTGCTGATGATCCGTAAGGACAGTGACTGGGTGAATATCCCCTTCTAGTAAATGTCTCCATTCAGAAAAGGCAGCCTTGATGGCCAAGAGTTTTTTGTTCCCAATGTCATAGTTCTTTTTCGCTGTAGACATCTGATACAAGTAAAATGAACAAGGGTGAAGACGCATCTTAGTTCCAATCCTTTGGGAAAGGTTTGCTCTGATGCCAAAGTTAGAAGCACCAACTTCCACTATAAATGGAAGCTCGGGAGGATTAACGCTGTGGGGGGTCCCTGATTTGGAATGGGACCCGGTAGCGTTAATCTTCTGATTGTATAATAACCCCCCCCCCCACACACCTGATCTCCATTCATTCCTGTATGGTGGAATGGAGAGGCGGTATAAGGGCTCCACATAGTCCTACAACACTTTCCTGATCTCCTCTGCATGCCATCTCATCCCCCTGCTGCCTGCAGCAGTTGCATCTGCACCATGAGTGGGAATACTTGATGACATAGATTCCCATATTCTGGCATTTACCGTATGTCATCAAGGGGGATAGAGCAGGGAGAGTGAGTTCTGGCAATGTCTGCAGGCAGCAGGGAGGTGGAATGGTGGCGCACAGAGCAGAGGAGATCAAGTAACTGCTGCAGGAGTGAGTGGAACCCCCATACCTCCACTAAATTCACTGATATAGAAGGCGAATGGAGATCAGGTTGGGGGATTATTGCACTGAAGTCAGTGCTGGAGTAATGCTGCTGTGGTCCCATTCAGAAGCATGGACCCCCACAGAGTTAATCCTTTCTGTTTTCGGGGCTGCAAACGCAAGTTGTCACAACACCTTAAGCACAGAATACAGTAAGATTGACTACATCTGTACAATATTTTTATGAAAATACTTACTAATTGGCTGTATCAGACTCTGGAATTTGCCCAGCCTAGATTAGAAGTGAGATTTCTCAGTGGATAAAACACAATGGAGCATGTTAAAGTCGTACAGTATGTGACTTATAAGATTGCCACATTAACAATTGGATTACATGAGGATTTAAGCAAGCTAAGGATCAGTAAGAGAGTGCAACAGGGAGACATGTCACCAAAACTTTTCACAACACTTTAAGAACTGTGGATTGGGAAGAAAAAGGAATAAAAATCAATGATGACTATTTGAGTCACCTACGATTTGCAGATGACAGATGACATTGTTATTTTTGCTACAAGTCCAGAATACTGTACCTCTAGCAAACAAATTAGAGAACTTTCCACAGCAAGTAAGAATGTGGGCCTCCGTATCAATCTCAGCAAAATCAAATGGATGTTCAATCAATGGGGGTTATGCACAAAGCAGTGATAAGTGTTTTTAAGTGAGATAAATGCCTTTATGGTGCAATATTGCATGCAGCGCAATTCACAAAGCAGTGATAACACTGCAGTATTGCGCTTAAAAGACTTTTTATCATCAAAACACAGTTATTGCTAAAAAAATTGCGCCATAAATTGCTCCATAAAGCAGTTATCTCACTTAAAAACACTTATCACTGCTTTGTGCATAGCCCCCAATGTGTCCACTCTGTACTGATCTAAATAAATGGAATAGAACTAGAAGAAGTTGAAGACTGTCTACCTCAACAAGTAACAATGGATGGTACCACATTACATGGAATATCCTTGGGGAGACATTCATCCAGCAGTGGATTGACAAGGGCAAAAGATTCTGTATATATATAAATATCAAATGGAAATGTTACTGGATGTAATGGTATTTTGTTTGGAATATGTTATTGTTAACATTCATTTGCAGAATGTACATGGTGCATAGATTGTATGCATCATGTATACAATGTAAATGCAATGTTTTGAGTGGCATTTGAGGCTTTTGATTGGCATTTGAGGATTTTGATTGGAAGATCAGATTGGATTATTAAAGGAAATTTATTTTATTGTACTGTGTCTGTATGGAAAAGTGGTATTTGTAGTACAGCATGTTTTTGATAACCCTTCTACATGTATTTGTATATTGGTTCATCATGTGTGTGTGTGTGTGTGTGTGTGTGTGTGTGTGTGTATATATATGTATATATGTATATATATATATATATATATATATATATATATATATATATATACACACATATATATATATATATATATATATATATATATATATATATACACATATGTACATATATACATATATATACACACACACACACACACACACACACACATGATGAACCAATATACAAATACATGTAGAAGGGTTATCAAAAACATGCTGTACTACAAATACCACTTTTCCATACAGACACAGTACAATAAAATAAATTTCCTTTAATAATCCAATCTGATCTTCCAATCAAAATCCTCAAATGCCAATCAAAAGCCTCAAATGCCACTCAAAACATTGCATTTACATTGTATACATGATGCATATATATATATATATATATATATATATATATATATATATATATATATATATATATATGTGGGGGCACCGTGGACCCGTAGTCTGTGGGGAAGAACCGGTGGCCTCACATCCGTGGGGGCATCGTGGACCCGTAGTGTGCGGGGAAGAACCGGTGGTACCACATCCATGGAGGCACCGCGGACCCGTAGTGAGCACCTGTGAGTCCCCAGACCCCCGTGAGAACCACCCGAGGCCCCTCAGACACCTGTGAGTCTGACCCAGCGCTCCCAGACATCCGCGGGCCTACCGTGGGGACCCAATTGTGGCCCACGGTGACCCGCGGAGACAACCTGGGGGCCATGGCGCTTGGCGGGACCCACCAACAGGCCTCCAGAACCTGTGTGAAACATGTTGCTGGTACCCTGTAGGTCTGTCAGGTGACCCGTTAGCCCGCCGGGGACTCGCGTGGGGCTGGGGTATGAACCCTGTATGTAAAAGGATAAATCATGTATTCATAGGGGTGGCACAGGGGGTGGGTAATGTATTTAATAAATAGAATGATGTTTATTGTGGGGCTGTGTATTGTTTTTATTGTGGGTACTGGGGGTGTGGGGAGGGGGTATTGGCCCTAAGTGTATGTGGGTAGGCCTCCCTTGTGGGTAGTGGGGGAGGGTATGTAGGCCTCCCGAGTGGTGGGTGAGGGTGGGTTAACCCCTTAATGACTGTAGCAGTTAATAACCGCTATGGTGATTAAGGGGTTAGGGGACATTACATTGGATGTTTTTATTCTTTTTTCTGTTTTGCAGCAGCGGAGGGGGCATGGACGGTGATGAAGATGAGGATGGCCTTCATCGTGGCAGCCGGACATGGGTGAGTGCAATATGTATTTAATGTATTTATTGTTCTTTATGTATTTAAAATGGGCACATTCACTATTATCCATTTGTGGATAATAGTAATTGTGCCCATTACTATACTGTATGTGTTAGGGGGGGGTTATTTATTTATAAGTATGTATGTGTTTTGGCATTAATTGGGGGGGGGGCACAGAATTGGTACTGCAAGCCTGCGGGTAACACCCGAGGGCCCCCGCCGGCCTATAGTATCATTGATGTGCATATACATGTATGTTAGGGGGGTATACGGGTTGTTGTGGTAATATATATATATATATATATATATATATATATATATTTATTTATTTATTTATATTTAATTATTTATTTAGTGTGGCGCTTTTGAGTGTGTATTTTTTTTTCTTGTGGGTAGCGGGGGTGGGTGAAGGGGGTATTAGCCCCAATGGTGGTTGTTTCGGGCTTGCGGGTGGGTAGCGGGAGGGCTTAACCCCTTCATGACCGTAGCGGTATTAACCGCTACGGTCGTGAAGAGGTTAAGTGCACCCGCAACCCCCCCGCAAGCCCTAAACAACCACCAAGAGCCAAATACCCTTTCACCCACCCCCGCTACCCACAATAAACCTGGCACGGCGGGTTAACCCCTTCATTGCCTTAGCGGTTAACCGCTAAGGTAACGAAGTGGCCTTTACATGTAATTTTCCTGCCTCAGATGCATGCCGTGGGTCTCCGGTGCTGGTATTAATGGGTATCAGCTCCGGAGACCCCCGGCATCAATCCCAGCCAGGTAAAAGGCCTGATTTTTTCTAAGTGTCGACCTTGCCGATACTTCTCCACCAACTTGCCAACTTTAGTTGGCGGGACGGATTGGCGGACAAATCTCAATTCTGGAGTGCCGATCAGCACCGAAAAGCTGATCGGAGCTACCTGAATTCAGCCGAGTTCAAAAAGTGCAGATAAGTGGCTTACCTCTATGTATCTCTGTGTGTGGTCCTGGAGCTTCTGCAGTGCTGGGAGAGGACTGAGGCAGACGCAGCTAGCTGGAAAAACCTGTCCCTGCCCATAATAGACTCCTCGTCTGAGCCCAGGTGTTAACAACAGCAGCAGCAGCAGCAGCAGCAGCTATCCATAAGAGGGGATACTCTTTGAATTATCCATTGCCTGATTACATCCTGTTTTCGGTAAGCAGGTACCCCCACCCGAGTTGGAGAATCTTGCCTGAACCTAATATATGTTTTTATGTAGTATTTTATGTGTAATAAGTGTATTTTATGATATTAATGATATGCCATATTAAATGCCATTGTGAGTAGTTACCTGTTGTTCTCAGCGTTTGTTAAGTGTTGTTTGTTTATGTATGTGTATGTTTTACAGTATTATGCTATGATTTGATTTCTTTGTATATTTACATGTTTACCCTTACCACGTGGAGCATCCAATCGGACGGGCGATTTCCGTGGCTCTGGTTGTATATTTTATAATATATATTTTATAATATCTATTAGAATTGCTTTGATCATTACAGTGTTGAGCGCCACTGATATAACTTCTTTTCCACTTCTATAGCCTGACTAGGGGTCAGGGTTATATCACCGGCTGCCAGCTCAGGCCTCGGTCCCGCTGCGCTCGTTGGCGCGGGCGGCGGGTCGCGAGTTCCCCACCAGCAGGGGAATCCTCGCGAGCCGGTCCCGGTCCCCCCTGGCTGCACAGAGCACTACACGCTGTAGCGCGTCAGCCGCTGGAGACACCAGAGAATGGTGTTTCCTAGCGTTGACGCGTGACGTGTGTGGCTGTGAGCCAATGGGGAGGGGAGGCTTCGGGAGGAGGAGAGGCTTCGGGGAGCGGGGAGGAGTGTGGAGTGAAAGCAGGTGAGTGCCTTTCTCTGTGTGTGTGTCTGAGTGCGTGCCTGTCTGTGTGTGTATGTGTCTGAGTGCGTGAGTGCCTGTCTGTGTGTGTGTGTGCCCGAGTGCCTGCCTCTGTCTGTGTGTGTGTGTGTGTGTGTATGAGTGCGTGAGTGCCTGCCTGTGTGTGCGCGCGTGTGTGTGTGTATGAGTGCGTGAGTGCCTGCCTGTGTGTGTGTGTGCGCGTGTATGAATGAGTGCCTGCGTGTGTGTTTAAACTTACCTTCCAGCTCCAGCCCGAGTCCGTGGAGGGAGGGGGGGGAGAGTAGCGGGTCCCTCTGCTCAAGCCACGCCCCCCCTCCCTGTCAAACCGCCCACCTCCCGCCCACCTCCCGATCAAACCTCCCACCTCCCGCTCCGGCTCCCGCTCCCTACAGACCGCAGATCGCGGTCTGTGTATCTCAGCGCACCGCCTGTCAGCAGCGCAGGTGCGCTGACTCTGGGAGCGGGGCCTTAGCCTCACTGTGGGATATAGCGCTACCTATTTGTTTTTTCTCATGGTTACAAATACAGTTACATAAGTGAAAAGGGGATACATTATATACAAGACATTGCATGCACAGTAAGAGATAATATATATTACAGGCGTATGTAACATTTACAGACCAGATTAAAATGTGAGACAGCTTTAGTTTTGAAAGAACTTAAAACTAGTGTTGGCTGTGAGATCTCCGGTAGATTGTTTCCGTTTTGGGGTGCGAGGAGCGGCCAGATACTCTGTTGAACCTTGGGACCATGAACAGTTTTTTGGAGTCAGATCTCAGATGATAAGTGCTGCATGTGGTAGGGGCAAGGAGCTTGTTCAGATAGACGGGCAGCTTGCCCAGAAAGTATTTGAAGGCAAGACAGGAAAGATGAACTTTGCGCATAGACTTAAGGGATGATCAATCTAATTCGTTGAGCATTTCACAGTAATGTGTGTGTTGTAGTTGCATTGGAGAACAAAATGGCACATTGAATTGTAGAGGGTGTCAAGTTTGCTAAGGTGGGTTTGGGGTGCCGAGCCGTATACCATGTCTCCATAGTCGATAATTGGCATTAGCATCTGCTGTGCGATACACTTTCTGACCAGCAGGCTTAGGGAGGATTTGTTCCTGTAAAGTACACCTAGTTTGGCATAGGTTTTGGAAACAGGGTATCGATGTGCATCCTGAATGTTAAGTGGGAGTCAAACCATATGCCCAGGTATTTAAAACTAGTAACAGAAGTTAGGGTGTTGTTAGCGTTGGTTCTGATCTGGATCTCAGTCATTTGAAGCTTTAGAAATTTAGCCTTGGTCCCAAATACCATTGTTACAGTCTTGTCAGTGTTCAAAAACAGTTTGTTTTGGGAAATCCAATTTTCAAATCTCAAAGTCAGATTGAATTATGTGTTCAAGGTCGGAGAGGCTATGGCTGTGTTCATATAAGATTGTGTCATCTGCATACATGTGTATTGAAGCTTCCTTACAAGCTGTGGGAAGATCTTTGATGAACACTGACAAGAGTAGGGCCCCCAGAACAGAGCCTTGCGGGACACCACAGGTGCTATCCAAGGGGTGGGAGTTAGAGCCTGAGATGGACACATGTTGGGATCTACCTGATAGATAGGAATGAAACCAGTTTAAAGCATGCTTCCCTATTCCAGAGCACTGGAGTCTGTTAAGCAAAATAACATGATCAACAGTATCAAAAGCCTTTCTAAAATCTAGGAATATTGCACCAGTGAGTTGTCCCAGTTCCATTCCACACTGGATTTCATTGCAAACTTTTAGTAGGGTAGTTACGGTGGAGTGTTTGGGGCAAAAGCCAGATTGGAATTGGCTAGGGAAATTTGTCTTCGTATAGTAATCGCTTAATTGGGAGTGGACACATTTTTCATGACTTTGGATAGTATTGGGGGAAGAGTAATTGGCCTCTAGTTTGAGACATTGTTTTGTCCCCAATTTTGAAGATTTGGACAACTCTGGCAGTTTTCCATGTCTTAGGGATATGGCCTGCAGACAGAATAGAGTTGACTATGGAAGCAATTGGTTTAGCAATGGCTGGGGCACCAAGTCTTAGGAACTTAGATTGCAGTAAGTCAGGTCCAAATTGGCTGCTTAGTTTTAATTTGAGGAGTGCTTGTGTAATCTCCTCTTCGGATACTGGGACAAATTGAAAATTGTGAGCAGTATTGGGAAAGGGTGGGGCTATATGGATACTCACAGAGTGAGGTTCATGTTTGTGGTTTGGGTTGCTTTTCGCTAATAAGTTAGTAGCACACCCCACAAAGTAGTCCTTGAATGCATTTGCAATATCAGTGGGTTTGTCAGAGTAATATCCTCCTTAGTGATATTACTTGGTTGTTGATGGCTAGAAGGCTGGAATATATTGTTGATAACCTTCCAGAATTTAGCTGGGTTTGATGTATTCTGGTGAAGATTGTCAGAGTAATATTGTGCTTTTGCGTGTCTTGTTTGCCTTGTGCACATGTTCCGCAGGCATCTGTAGAGATTGAGATCCTTGGTAGTGCCAGTTACTTTGTAGCTTTTCCACAAGGCATCCCTGAAATGGTAGAGAGCTGTGAGGTCAGATGTAACCCACGGAAGGTGGGCCCCTGTACTCTTATTCTGCGTAGTGGAGCATTGGTATCACAGCGTTTTAAGAACTCAGCACGCATGTGTGTGAAGTGGCAAGCAGACGCGTCGCTTGTTTGAGCCAGGTAAGCCAGTTCTAAGTCTGTACATCGCTACAGACTGACTAAAAATAGAGCAACGGTTCTCCGGTAATCTCTCAGGGTGTCGCTTGATGATGTCACCCAACGCACATTTCACTCAAAGCTTATCAGGGGCGTAATTAATATCCAGCATCAGCCGTGTTTAAATAACCTCAATGTAATTACATCATCATCCGAAACAGATGTAAAATAATACATAATATTAAACAAAGAAATGAAAGATTACAATGCAATGGTGCCAATATTAACCCTGAAAGATTCTACAATGAGAAGATCAGAGGACATATATACATAAAAACCTATACAATTTAGAGATGTATAAATTGCAAGGTATGATTATAAAGCACTAACTGAAAGTAAGAAGCACAGACAGAGAAAGCCTCATGGTGTAGTATATTATAGAAGTGTTTAGGCAACAAAGTAACCTTTGCACTTACAATGTGTCAGTTTATAACTTGTAGTTTATCAATGCTGCAGCCCGTGGGGTGACTTCAGAGTCTGCACTGTATGAGATCTGGGGGTCTTCATTGGTGGTGTCTCTGATTGCCGCGCTAGGCAATTACCGCACTCTCCTTCTCACAATTTCTGCTTGACTCTCAGTTTTCTTTGTTTGGCGCTCTTTTTTTAAACTCTTTTCCTCAGCGGCTGCAGTGGCTGTATCCAATGCATTTCGTGTAGTGTCTTAGCACTTTGTCAGGGTATGTCAGTATGCTAGTTCTTCAGTTCAGTTAAATACTTGCCGGTGCAATTAAAAGGCTATTAGGATTCTAATTGGTATGTAATTGTTGTATAATTGCCTGTTGATTGCCTGTATAATTAGTTAAAACAAACCTTTTATAATATACTTTATATTATTTATAAAATGATCAAAAGGCTCTATAGATGAACTTGCTTTCTACTCAATTAAATAGAGAGCAAGCTTACAGAACTAAACAATGAAAATTAATCAATGCATTTTTTTAAAACTCTTTTGCGAATAGACCAAGTTTTTTGTGTAGATTACAAAACATGTTCATTTTGAAGAGGATACAAAATATAAAATATAGACTAAAAATCGAAAATTTAAATTTAAAGTGGAAGCGGATGAAAAAGTTTGACGCAAGACAACATTGTTTCTAATCACAAAAAATAAGAAAGCTGAAAGAAACTTTAGTTGAAGGGATATTGTTAAAAATGGAGAGGATTTGATGTTAGCAGTGCTGTCCGATTTAATATATCTTTTACAATAATCTTTTTCAAAAGAATAAAAACCAGTGTTAAATATGGATAACATAGAAGAAAAGTGGATTGGAATAAAAATTTTAAAAAAATAGGAGAGAGAACCAAACTGGAATCTTTTTTAGGAAAAAGACTCCCTCAATGGAGGAATATAGAACACACAAACAGGAGACAATTTTTAAATGTTCAAAATGTAAGGCATCTGGCTCTGAAAACAAGCATCATTTCAAATCAAATGTAACAGGAGAAGTGTTTCCGATAAAACACTTCCTTAACTGTCACACAAATGATGTGGTCTACATGTTAGAATGCCCTTGTGATTTACAATACATGGGGGGGATGAAAAGACCTCTAAGACAATGTATTTTAGAACATGTCTTAAATATAAAGAAAGGGTTAGAGGCATAGTGTTTCCCTGCATTTTAAAGAAAAACATAAAAGAGATCCAGTAGTTTTAAAATATACTGGAATATAAAGATGCCCCTCTGGAGAGGGAGTAATAGAATTACAGAACTATCCAGGTTTGAAACCTATTGGATATATAAATTAAAAACACTGTCCCCAAAAGTTTTAACTATAAATCTAGATTTGGAATGCTTTTTTAAATGAATTTCCCAATCTGCATTTTTCCATTTATGTTATCCGTATTTAACACTGTTTTTTATTCTTTTGAAAAACAGTTATTGTAAACGATACATTAAATCTGACAGCACTACTAACATCAAATCCTCTTAATTTAACAATATCCCTTCAACTAAAGTTTCTTTCAGGTTTCTTATTTTTGGGGGAATAGAAACAGTTTTGTTTTGCTTTAAACTTTTTCAGTCTCTTTCAATTAAAATGTTAGTTTTGTTTTTTAGTTTATATGTTATATTTGTTATCTACTTCTAAACTAACATACTTTATAAGTCTAAACACTCATAATCTACACAAAAAACTTGGTCTATTCAGAAAAGAGGTTTTACAAAAAAAGAATGTATTTATGAATGTTAATGGGTTTGTTCTGTTCTGTAAGCATGCTCTATTTTTAATTGAGAACTAAGCAAGTTCATCTACAGAACTTGTTGATGATTTTATAAATAATTTAAAAATATACTATAAAAGGCAATAAACAGACAGTTTAGTTATACAACATTTACATACCAATTAGAATCCTATAATAGCCTCTTATAATTGAACAGAAAAGTATTTAAGTGAACTGCTGTACTATCATACTGACATATTGTAACCCTGACGAAGACATTGCACGAAACGCGTTGGATACAGACACTGTAGCCACGGGAAACAGAGTTTTAAAAAAGAGTGCTAAATAAAAACAGTGAGAGTCAAGCAGGAGAGAACCGGAGGTAAGGAGAGCACAGGAATCGACTAGAGCAGCAATCCGAGACGCCACCAACAGAGACCCCCAGACCTCATACAGCTCAGACACTACAGGGCACCCCATGGCAGCAGCATTGATAAACTACAGTACACATGATAAAGTGACACATTGTAAGTGCAAAGACTTTTTTGCTGCCTAAACATTTCTATAATATACTACACAATGAGGCTCTCTCTGTCTGTGCTTCCTAATTTCAGTTAGTACTTTATAATGCCAGCTTGGGAAGAGCATCCAAAGAAGCAGCACAGAGCAATCCCTCATAAACCACTAACTGTTCGTGTATAAATTGAACAACTAGAGACAACCAATTTGTAATAGTTTATTATTGTAAATGATATATTTGTTTTGTTTTCTAATAGTGCTGTGGTCTAATCACTACCAGTACCTAAAATCATTTAGTGTATCTTTATCATAATACATTTTGCATATTTTAGAATACTGTATCTACTGTATGTAAAACTATATATCTACTCCAATACTCTTTTCTTTTATGATTATAAAGCATACTGTATAATAATTCTCTAAAGGCAAGTAGAAATTATGGAATAAAAATTTCTCAAAGATAAATTAGATAAACCTCGAAAGAGCTGGGTCCTGCAATGGTTATATTTACATGAGTGCAGTAATTTACATGTATCTGTATGTCCCTTCAACTTGCTGATATATTTTGAGTAGATATTACAGCTATTTAAATCAGTAGTTGAGGCCCAAATGTATTTAACTTGGGGTATTTAGTTTACATGCTGGTGCCATGTTAATATTTCGGTTTTGCCATTCATCTCTAGGTTTTTCATCTATCTATATTTTTCATATGTATGTACGCTTGTGCACCATCATTGCATGTTTATACCTGGGTCCACCTCTACATTTATCTTGAGTGGGTTTGTGAGACTTCTCATGATTTATGACTATTCCTGCTCATGTTTAATATATAATTTGTGTTAACAATTTGCTTATTCTGGGTGTTCTCATTGATGATGCTTTTTTTTTTTTAACTGTTTTTCTATCTGTGTCTTTAGACATGTCTGAATAAACTATTTGTTATATTTTGAGCATACCCTTGAGTGGCCTCACTGTTTGTGAGAGTTTCTTTACCTATCTTGTTAGTTTTTTTTCTGGTTATTTAATCAAAATGAATAATGGTGCAAAAGGTTTTACAATTCAAACCGGAACCTCTGTAGAAAAGACGCTGTCATATTAATGGTATTAAGGCACAGCCCCAATAAATATAGTGGACCCAATCAATAAATATTTTGCTGGAAAATGCATGTAGCTCTATTGTGAGATACAGTAGACACCGTGGAACACGGAGACTCAACCATATAAGGTCAGAGCGTCAACAATACAATATATTGGTGATATCTTTCTGAATCCGGTCCCTCTCTTATTTCAACATGCTCTCAACTTTGCCTCCCACATACAACTTCTACTCTACCCAACCCCTGTTAACCTTCTTCCCCTCTCCCATTCTCCTGTGCCCTTTGGAATGCACACTCCCTTTCTAATAAGTTCCTGTCTGTACACAACTTATTTTTCTCTCGCGCTCTGATTTTCTTTGATATAATGGGTTGTATTTCGAAGGTGGATGTTTGGTGACTTTTGTTGTATTGTATCTTTTTTTATTTTAATGATAGCCATTGTCATCAAATTTCGACTTCCCACCTTTAAACCAACCTTGGTCATGGTTGTCATCTTTGGTGCTATGGTATTTCTTTACTTCCCCTTTTTCTAGGCCATATGTTTGATCTCGTTTTTGGTAATGGTTGGAATTATGTCCATTTGTTCTATTACTGTCTGTCATTTGTTGATCAAGGTAATGGCCATTTTTCATTGGCTCATACTTAGTATGTTATGAATTGCAGCCTGAGAGAAACAGTGTCTTTGCTGTATCTAGTTGCAGGCAATCAGGAATGGCCATTTTTCATAAGTCCAGAGGGGTTTTAAATTTCATGCAAACAACCTCCAACGTAATCCAACGACGAATAACGCAGTTCTGAAATGCGTAGAGGTCACATGAGGCTGTTCAGTGCACCTACCCAATGGCTGGTACTGGATCGCTGGGAAGCTTGAGCGGACGGCAGATAAGCTGTGCATCTGAGCAGTCCAGACAGCTACATCAGCATACATCATGGCAGCTCCGCTCAGAGCCTTTCGGTTAGTATCCGTGCACCCCCCACTGTGATTTTTTTGTTATGTCTTGTACAGTGTTATACAAGCAAGCACTATTATTATCTGCAGACCAATATTCTTTGAAACCCAAGAACTTACACCAGAGCAGTAATTCAGCGGTAGTCGACCTTCAGAGCATTAATAAACCAAAAACGCCACTTTGTTCTGTTAACATACTAGAGGCGGCCGTGGCACACTTGAACCTTCCATTATACAGTATGAAGACCATGACCCTATAGACGTTTCAGTCCTCATCGACTCTGGAGCGACCGGGAACTTTTTTGACTTATCATTTACTAAAAAGTTGGGTATACGAAGGCATCAAAAGAACCAGGAAGAAATGGTCAGGACAATTGATGGTTCAATCCTTACATCAGATCCTCTGAAGTGGCGTACTCCATTCAAATCTACCTGCAGTAACGGACATTCGGAAATCCTATAGTTTGATCTCATTGATGCGCAACACTTCCTTGTTATTCTAGGAATGCCCTGGTTGATGGAACATAATCCAACCATTAACTGTGAGACAAGTTCCGTGGAGTTGTGTTGTCCACATTTTGAAGAGATCAGGATTTTGCGGAAGTGCCCGAGAAACAAATGATGAATCAAGCTGTCTATCTTTGCTGTGGAGTTTCGGAGATCCACAGTACAGGTTCCATTGATGACTCTTTACCAAAGATAAATCAAGGTTTTAACAGCGTTTTTGATCAAATGAAAGCCACATCTTTGCCCCCTCCTTGCTCTTTTAAATGCCAAATTGATGTAGAACCTGGCACTTATATCCCTTGCAGCAGAATTTAAGCACAGAATGAAAAATCATGTACGAGTCACATTGAAGGGCAAAAGTCCAAAGAGAGTGATATGGAAGGGAAATACCTCAGGAAACTTGGTTCTTCAGGAATTTGATTTAAAATCAGAAAACCTCTTAAAATGGACAGTTTCAGTTCAGACAACAAAAATTTACTTTTACAATTTATTGTTCTCCGTGAACGTAATTCATCAAGATCCAGGAAGAAAACTGATTTTTTTTTGCCCACCTGAATTTGAATATAACAATTTAAAACCAGAGACAGAACATGAAACACAGACAGAGCCCAGTGCTACATCCATTGACACAAATACACGGTACAGTGCCTATATATATATATATATATATATATATATATATATTTATATATATATATATATATATATTTATTATGGTAATGCACTAGGTGTGCGCCTGTTTCTTTTTCTTTCCTTTTTTTCACATATGTATATATACATACATGTATATATATATATGAAAAAAAGGAAAGAAAAAGAAACAGGCGCACACCTAGTGCATTACCATAATAAAAATTGTATTAAAGGAACATAAAATCTGTAAAATGCCCACTCACAAAAATACAGCAATCAATAGCATGTATGAGATAGGCTCTCATGTGCAAACAGCTCGATTATCAGCGTCCGGCTCAGGTTAGTGGCGTCATCACGTGACCCTCCTTCGTGCAGCCAAAACTGGAAACGGAACACCTCGCAGTCAGTGTTCAGCGAGAGAGGTCCCTCCAGGAAGCAGTGCTTTCAAAGTCCTTTGGATAGTTGTAAAACGGCCGTGGAACACACACAAGAGCCAAAATCTGACTGCAAGCAGCAACAATGTTCGTGAGCAAATGGCGGCCGCAATCTAACCACGCCCTACGCTTTTCGTCATCGATGATGACTTCTTCAGGGGTACCCGCTAAACGCCAGTCCATGATATTTATAGGGAGGTAATTTCACATAATTAACCAATATATTATATATATATTATATTATTGAATTAGTCATTTGATAGAACACACATGGTGACATCATATATGACAAATGGATACATATATAGCAAATAAAAACACGTTATATTATGAGGACCCCATTGAGTACAAGAGAAAGAAAAATACAGATAAAATTCTTACTTACATAATTACTATGGCCAAAGATTAAAAATAGCAACCATAATATTACAATCTTGATTATGACATTTAATATGTTGGTAGGTAATTAGATGATCAAAAGTATTTAGAAAGCGAGCTTGTATTATTTACATTTGAATTACGAATAGGATATGCAAATTAAATTTTCCAAAGAAGGAATGATAGAAATGGTTGTATCTATGCAGTAAAGTAAAAATATATATTTTGATGAATAAATTTTTTTCTAAAAACAGTTATAACTATGCAACAAAATTATGTAATTAAACAGAGAGAATTATATAAAAATATATTTTATTTGAATGTTATAATAAAATCTAAAAAATGTTAAACCAAATAATAATTATATCTTGATTAGATAGAGATAACAAATATCAAATACCCCCACATCAGATAAATATTAGATATATTTGAATTCTAAGGGACAGCAAATGAATTCTATGAAATCATCATGAAGGTTTATACACCCTTAATAATTGGGGTCAGTGCACAGTAATCATGTATAGCAATATATAGTGTGAATTTCGGTTGTCCCAAAATGATTACCTATTTTGTAGATTCCAGCATGGAGTCAGAGGAGGTGAAGTAGATGGATCCAAAGCAAAGACAGAGATAGAAGTATGGCTCACCATTGTGTAATTATATGTGTTTGGATGTATATTATATTAATATATAGTGTTGATATTTAAAATTATGTGATGTAATATAAATAAGTCTATGTGGATATGTTACTAAAATTAATTGTAATGTGAACAAAAATAAAAAATATAATTGAATAATATATATAAAAAAAAATTATATGATATAAAATATATAATTGAAATAAATTTGGTGCAATGAGATATTGAGTGAAATGATAATAAATGAAATAAAAAATAAAAATATTGAAATATTGTTGAGTGACCATTTGTGAAAGTAAATCGTACAAAGCAATATGCCTTGTACCCTACAAGCTGACCTCTCTATAGCATATAAGATTCTCTAGTGATATAAGGCGATTCATATTGACCAAATGAACGACCATAGCCCAGAGGGAATGCTAAGCATTCAACCCAGACCTCTGGAGGACCACCCATAAAGAGTGTTCAAACTACTGCACCGACACACTTTATTCGAGCAAATACCCAGTATGTACCTGGCAGATACCTGGAATGCGCCGCTCCTCACCTCTGACAAGCCCCGTTGCGTTTGCCTTCCCAGCCTGGGTTCATGCCTGGCTGACGGGCGGCTGATCTGTTAAATGATAATGATTAGGATTTAATAGGCTGCAATGCTTCGCGTGTCTACCAGATGGCATAAATTCATGAATTGTAATGCAGTATATATATATATACTGTGCAGTATTGCAGCCAGCGGGAATAAAATGCTTCAATCCCTGTCTGGAAAATACCTCAATGCACTCGTGCAGAAAACAGTCACAAACCTCAATACACCCGGGTATACCCGAATTCGTGGGACTAGTCGAGCTCGAATAAAGTGTGTCGCCAGTGTATGGTACTGATGTCAATATGGTCATTATGTCCCTTGGGATGTGTTGTATCTAGAATATACATCCAGTATGTTTCTCGTGTACATAACTTCTGAAAACGGTCTCCTCCCATGTAGGAGGGGGGAATGAACTCAATGCCCACAACAGAGAGGGATTTTGGATCTTTATTATGGTTAGTGCAAAAATGACGTGAAAGGCTGTGTGTTTGGCAACCATGGATAATATTTCGCCGATGCTCTAAGAATCGTGTACTTAGAGCCCTTGATGTTCGGCCTACATATTGTGTGACACATTCACATGAAATGAGGTACACAACATAATCACTATTAAATCATAATCACAATTGATGTAATCTTTTACTTCATATGAAGTGCCATTTGAATATGATGTAAATTTATTAGATTTTATTAAGTGTTTACAGGTAAGACAACGTCCTCTTCCAAATCCAAAGTTCTCCACTTTTTTGGCCAAATTGGGATCAGTGATCTTTTTGATTTTGATCCCAATTTGGCCAAAAAAAGTGGGGAACTTTGGATGTGGGCAACCTCTCTGTTGTGGGCATTGAGTTCATTCCCCCCTCCTACATGGGAGGAGACCGTTTTCAGAAGTTATGTACACGAGAAACATACTGGATGTATATTCTAGATACAGCACATCCCAAGGGACATAATGACCATATTGACATCAGTACCATAGTTTGAACACTCTTTATGGGTGGTGCTCCAGAGGTCTGGGTTGAATGCTTAGCATTCCCTCTGGGCTATGGTCGTTCATTTGGTCAATATGAATCGCCTTATATCACTAGAGAATCTTATATGCTATAGAGAGGTCAGCTTGTAGGGTACAAGGCATATTGCTTTGTACGATTTACTTTCCAAATGGTCACTCAACAATATTTCAATATTTTTATTCTTTATTTCATTTATTATCATTTCACTCAATATCTCATTGCACCAAATTTATTTCAATTATATATTTTATATCATATAAAAAATTTTTATATAAATTATTCAATTTTATTTTTTATTTTTTGTTCACATTACAATTAATTTTAGTAACATATCACATAGACTTATTTATATTACATCACATAATTTTAAATATCAACACTATATATTAATATAATATACATCCAAACACATATAATTACACAATGGTGAGCTATACTTCTATCTCTGTCTTTGCTTTGGATCCATCTACTTCACCTCCTCTGACTCCATGCTGGAATCTACAAAATAGGTAATCATTTTGGGACAACCGAAATTCACACTATATATTGCTATACATGATTACTGTGCACTGACCCCAATTATTAAGGGTGTATAAACCTTCATTGAAGTTGATGATTTCATAGAATTCATTTGCTGTCCCTTAGAATTCAAATATATCTAATATTTATCTGATGTGGGGGTATTTGATATTTGTTATCTCTATCTAATCAAGATATAATTATTATTTGGTTTAACATTTTTTAGATTATATTATAACATTCAAATAAAATATATTTTTATATAATTCTCTCTGTTTAGTTACATAATTTTATGCATTGTTATAACTGTTTTTAGAAAAAAAAATATTCATCAAAATATATATTTTTACTTTACTGCATAGATACAACCATTTCTATCAGTCCTTCTTTGGAAAATTTAATTTGCATATCCTATTCGTAATTCAAATGTAAATAATACAAGCTCGCTTTCTAAATACTTTTGATCATCTAATTACCTACCAACATATTAAATGTCATAATCAAGATTGTAATATTATGGTTGCTATTTTTAATCTTTGGCCATAGTAATTATGTAAGTAAGAATTTTATCTGTATTTTTCTTTCTCTTGTACTCAATGGGGTCCTCATAATATAACGTGTTTTTATTTGCTATATATGTATCCATTTGTCATATATGATGTCACCATGTGTGTTCTATCAAATGACGAATTCAATAATATATTGGTTAATTATGTGAAATTACCTCCCTATAAATATCATGGACTGACGTTTAGAGGGTACCCCTGAAGAAGTCATCATCGATGACGAAACGCGTAGGGCGTGGTTAGATTGCGGCCGCCATTTGCCCACGAACATTGTTGCTGCTTGCAGTCAGATTTTGGCTCTTGTGTGTGTTCCACGGCCGTTTTACAACTATCCAAAGGACTTTGAAAGCACTGCTTCCTGGAGGGACCTCTGTCGCTGAACACTGACTGTGAGGTGTTCCGTTTCCGGTTTTGGCTGCACGAAGGAGGGTCAAGTGACGACGCCACTAACCTGAGCCGGACGCTGATGATCGAGCTGTTGGCACATGAGAGCCTATCTCATACATGCTATTGATTGCTGTATTTTTGTGAGTGGGCATTTTACAGATTTTATGTTCCTTTAATACAATTTTTATTATGGTAATGCACTAGGTGTGCGCCTGTTTCTTTTTCTTTCCTTTTTTTCAGATATGATTAGGGACTGGTGATCCCTTTGAAGCGGGCTGCAGGAACCTGGTGCTATTGCCATTGGAACAGAACTTTGTGTATTGAAGGTTTTTTCATTTTTTATTTTTTACTTTTCAATTTTTGGTACAAAATATATTTTTTTATTTTTTATTAAATAAATTTAGAATTTTACATATTCATTTTTTAGGGATCAATTGTTGAGTAATTGCATTATATATTGTATTAATTCATTGTCTTATCATAGTGTATCAGCCAATATCTAGCCGCCCCACTAAACGCTTCCATGATTAGCTATTGGTTCTTTTAGAATTCACTTTAGTCAGGTTATTTTAGAGGCGCTACTTCAATTTTTTCGCTTGTTTTGATATATATATATATATATATATATATATATATATATATATATATATGACACTGTACCGTGTATTTGTGTCAATGGATGTAGCACTGGGCTCTGTCTGTGTTTCATGTTCTGTCTCTGGTTTTAAATATATATTGCCATGCTCAGTAGCACTCCTCTTTGACACTTATACGCATATATATATATGTTGTGGTTATTTTTGGGGTCCAATATGAGGTTATAGGGGTTCTGTATGTTTTGAATATAACAATACATATTCCCCAGAGCCAGTAGATATTTTGCAAATGTCAACTTCTGACCTGGAACAAAGAAAGCAAGATCATAGTGGCCCGGAAGAGACCCGAATGGTTCCAAAGGTAGTGCCTGTTTTTGATGCTCACAGTGTTTCTCCTGTTAATTAACATTATACTCAATTAGAATAGAAAGGCGACAGCAGATTGTATTTCTATAAATGTGCTGATAACCACAGAGAGCTAAAGATAACACTCCTCCTCCTCCCCCTCTCCCCCTCTCCCCCCCCACCCTGAGCCTGAGGTCTTAGATTCTGGTCTGGAGTATGAGGTTCAGAACATCCTAGATTCCAAGGTGGTGGGGATTATTTTATTTATTCGATTGGCAGGTTACGGTCTAGAGGACAGGTCGTAGGAGATGGCCGCTCAGGTGCACGCCCACAACTTGATCTCCAGTTTTCACTTTCGTCACCCCGACTGCCTGGTGGTAAGGGGAGGCCTAAGAGAGGGAGTACTGTCAAAATTACCTCCCGCAGTACTCCTTGTAGACCTATAGGGCGCGCACAGATGTATTTTAATTGTTATTTTTTTTTTTATTATTACAATTTAATATTGATTACCAATGTGGATTTCTAGACTCTATTGAGAGGGTCTAGTTATCCACAGTGATAACCAATGGATTTATGTGTCAAATGCATTTAATTTATTTGGGTAATTACTGAAATATGTGTATTTTATTTTGGTCAATGTCCATAAGCACTATTGGCCACATTTGGCTAATAGGGAAGTTGGATATTAGTCTAGAGGAGGGGTGAGTGGTTTGGCCACCCAGGGGTGGGGAGGGTAGCAGGAGGGTTTAACCCCATAATCACCTTAACGGTGAGCCACTAAGGTAATGAAGCTTTGCTTTTATTTTATTTGTATTTTTAGTACATAGGATTGAAGCAGGGTTCTTGGTAGCTGAACTACATTAACTTCAGGTCCAGGGACTCCCTGCTTCCTGAGATACCGGCCTCCTCCACATGTTGTGCTGTATCTTGGGGCTGTTTAAATGTCCCGGTCATGTGGGCTGTGACGCGGGAGATTTAAACTTGCAGGAGATACCGGCACCCCATATGGAGGCCTGTAACTCGGGAAGCTGGGGGTCCCTGAACCTGAAATGAATGTGGTTCAGCTCTGGAGACCCCCTGCTTCAATCCTATGTACTAAAAATAATAATACAAATTGTGTGATCTGCTGCACGAGCTGCGGGGGGAGACACAGAGATGGGGACTGCTTCTCTCTGCGCAGCTCTTAGACAGGTGGCAGCCCGGTAGGATTCACACATCGGGAGTCCCATTCAGAAGCAAGGACACCCACTGCATTAATCCCTTTAGGGCAGTCAGCATTACTGAGCTTTTGGGTGCAGGGGACTGCGAGCAGGCAGCAGTCGGGCTCCGTTTATCATCTCTTTTCCTCGCACCCAAACTGAACATAAATAGCACTACTCTAGTATTGCAGTTCACGCAGCTAACTTTAGTTTGTCTTGTTATTACCTTTGCATTTATTGCCCCCTGCTTTTTGTTTGCTCCCCTAGCTACTATAGTTTTTTGGAGTAGCTCTGCACATTTTCAGGATTCCATTTTGTTTTCCCAGTCTTATTACCTAGTGTAACATTAAACCTATCAGTTTTTCCTTATTTCGGTCTCCTGTCCTTTGTGGATTTCCATGTTACCTCTGAGGGTTCCATACAGAACATCCTGAAAAGAACCAATTCACATTCTCCCAAAACAGTATCTGTTCATCTTCTCCTGGCTTCCCATTAAGTTCTGGATAACCTATACCATTTTCATGCTCACCTTGAAGGATCTCCACTCGTCTGCGCCTCCCTACATATCAACACTGGTTTCTTACTATGTTCGTCTTCTGCATTCTGCTCATTACAATCTCCTTTCTAACCTGTCAACCTGCACTCTCTTGCCTTACACCTTTTTTCTGCACTGCCCATCAGACTCAGGGGATTATTCTATATCCACCATAGTGGCCAATTGTGGACTTCAATGGGGAATTGTGGCCAAAAACAACCCAATTGGCTGCTTCAGTGGATATAGAATAAACCCCTTAGTGTACACCCTTTCTCCCCGACTTTAAGTCAAAGATAAAAGCACACCTTCTAAAAGGAAGCATTTCAATACAGTAGTTCAATAGCCTAGACCAGTGGTGCACAAACCAGGGGGCGTAATATCTGCAGGGGGTGCAGGGGTTACAGAAGCCCTGTTCTCTTCCCGAAGGCATTTAAATTAAATGCCGGGGAAGCGGCGAAGGCCTCTGTGACTCTCTCTTACCTTGGTTCAGACAACTTCTGATGACGTGTCGTCATGGAAATGGGGCATCAATTGACGCCAGAACGTCTGAATCAAGATAAGGAGGGGTGGCGCTTGGACAGTGGGACAGCCAACAGGGGGGCACAGGGGAAAAAGATGCACTCCCCTGGCTTAGACTACTGCCTCACACCCACAGTAACACTTACCAACCCTGGTAGGTTAAGCACTGCCCTCTATTGCACTTACTTTCCTGCTGTCTCTGTAAGTCTCTTAAAATACCACATAGATTTTAAGCTCTCCATGGCAGGAATTAGATTTTTTTTTTTTATTGTCTGATTTTATTTATTGCCCTGATTGTATTAAAATGAACTATACTTTATTCATACATTGTTGGTTCTACAAAAATATTCTGTACATGCATAAAAAAAATTGAAAAGAATAAGAGTTCAGATTTTAACAACACCATTATCCAGCGTCAGCAAACTGCAAATATATGTATTTATAAATTATGCTTTGGCAGTTCCTATTATGCCTGAAACACAACAGAACAGTCAATAATAATAAATCCTATTTCATATATGTGACACTTGCAAATATCCCTAAATAAACCCCAGTAAATATGACTGTAAGTCATACTAAGTAGTTTATGCCTTTGTGAGTACAGCTTTGGTGTTGGCTTTACTATACTACACGGCGATGCATTAAAAATGCACAGCACCAATTAAGTATTCAGCATTTAACTGACAACATTTTTACAGATTTCTAGATTTCATTGCTAATAAATCCAGCGATATTGCATTTTTTTTCAATCTTGACATATTTTAGATGCATTACAAGAGAAGACATTGGTTGAAGAATAGGCAAGAGCGTTTTTGATTAACGCAGTACATTCAGAGGCAGGCAAGGTAACCCTTAAAGGTTCCTCTGGGATCTCTTTAATACCTTTATTAGTGACATTACAAAATAGTCTAAAAGGGAAAGTTATGCCACTTGGCTGATGACACAAAGCTCTGCAATAGAGATGACACTCCAGGGAATGTAAACAAACTGATTAATGATCTAGGTAGATTATATGAAAGGTCAACCGTGTGGCCACAACAATTTAATGGCAAAAGTGCAAAATCATGCACTTGGGTCACAAAATATTTGAAGGCAGAATACAAGATTAATAGCACGATAATGTCAACTACTATAAAGGAGAGGGACATGGGAGTCATTATTTCAGCTGCAAAGTAGGCAAGCAATGTAACAAAGCAATGGTGAAAGGCAGCAGGATGTGAGGTTTTATAGGGATTGGTGTTCGCAGCAAAAAGAGAGCAGTGGTGATGGCACTTTATAGCTCATTGGTAAGACCTCACTAGAGTACTTTGTTAAGTTTTGGAAACCATATTTCCAGAAGGACATAAAATTTGAGTATGTGTGAAGGGCTACTAAAATGGTTCATGTTCTACATAATAAAACTTATAAAAAAACAGAACAAACTCCATATGTACAGCGTGGAGGAGAGGAGGGGGAATTGATTGAAACTTTCAAATACATACAGGGTTTTTAACAATTTGCAGGAGGGGAGTATATTTCAGAGAAGGAAGTGATACAATAAGAGGCTATGCTCTGAAGCTGGGGGTGGCAAGCTCAGGGCAAAAGTGAGGAAGTACAGGGTACTTCTTAATGGAAAGGGTGGTGGATTCATGGAATAGCCTCCCGGCAGAGGTGGTAAATGGTAAGATAATTTAAAACATGGTTTGGCATAGACATAAGGCTATCCTTTAATATAAAAGAATGCAATGCATCAAAAGGTGGCTGAGGTTTTACAACAGACAGGACAGTGGGCCAAATTGTTCTTACTGCCTTCAAATTCTATGTTCATATGAGCTTAGTATATGTATGAACAGAAATTAGAAGTAATTTACAGAACTTTGGGTGGGAAAGGGGACGACGAGTGTGATGGAAGAAACACATCCTGGTGATGGAATAGTGGACACTTAAATGGTTTGGGCGAATATGTCAGATTCAGAGTTTTGGGATTTCAAAAATCTAATAAGTATTCTCAAAAGTATTCGCAAAGCCCTTCCCATCAATAGTACACTCTGCCAAACACGGTCATCAAACAGTATGACAGACGGACACTTGTGATATATATATATATATATATATATATATATATATATATATATATATATATATATATATATATACTGAGTTAAGTTATGGTGAGTAAAAAAAGTGACAAAAATCCTCCACAGGAAACAAATATGCAAATACAACTCTATGCTCATCTGCATGTCTTAGGCAGGTCTGCAACCCCGCCTTTCCCCATTATCACCCAGCATACAGCACTTCCACTGCAGCAAGGGATTCTGGGAAATGACATGCAAATAAGCACACAGTGTCACTTTTTGCCTCAAAAACCATTTTTAACAGCAGCCCACCCCCCTCACGTCAGCAGCCCACCCCCCCTCACATGTCAGCAGCCCACCCCCCCCTCACATGTCAGCAGCCCACCCCCCCTCACATGTCAGCAGCCCCCCCCTCATGTCAGCAGCCCACCCCCCCCTCACATGTCAGCAGCCCACCCCCCCTCACATGTCAGCAGCCCACCCCCCCCTCACGTCAGCAACCCACCCCCCCCTCACGTCAGCAGCCCACCCCCCCCTCACATGTCAGCAGCCCACCCCCCCCTCACATGTCAGCAGCCCACCCCCCCCTCACATGTCAGCAGCCCACCCCCCCTCACATGTCAGCAGCCCACCCCCCCTCACATGTCAGCAGCCCACCCCCCTCACATGTCAGCAGCCCACCCCCCCTCACATGTCAGCAGCCCACCCCCCCTCACATGTCAGCAGCCCACCCCCCTCACATGTCAGCAGCCCACCCCCCCTCACATGTCAGAAGCCCACCCCCCCTCACATGTCAACAGCCCACCCCCCACCAGCCCGTTTTTCACACACACACCCACCAGCCCGTTTTTCACACACACACCCCCACCAGCCACGGCTGCCGGGGGCTGGGAGGGAGAGGAAGGGGGGAGGGGGAGGGAAGGGGCTGGGAGGGAGAGGAGAGGGAGGGGGCTGGGAGGGAGGGAGGGAGGGGAGAGGGAGGGGGCTCGGAGGGAGGGAGGGGAGAGGGAGGAGGCTGGTAGGGAGGGAAGGGAGAGGGAGGGGGCTGGGAGGGAGGGGGCTGGGAGGAAGGGAGGATGGATGAATCGCCGCCGTTTTTTAAAGTTTTTTTTAAAATTTATTTAATTAACTGGCGCCCGGCCAGAGTCATCGCGGGCCCCACAGAGAGGCCAGACGGGCCGCATGTTGTGCAGGCCTCTTCCTTCCTTCCCTCCTCACTCCCTCCTTCCCGAACAGGCTCGCGGCGGCCATTTTGTTTTTAAAATTAGCGCGACCCCATTACTAACGCGGTGGTCTCGGGGTGGACCCCGAGGACCGCGCTATAACAGGGTTTACCTGTATATATATATATATATATATATATATATATAAAGCAGAAAATAGCCGTGTTAGTCCAGTTGCGATAGTGCAGAATAAATGAGTTCTTCAGTATTCGGTGATACCTTTTTTATTGGACTAACAATTTATGTCATAGGACAAGCTTTCGAGAGTTCTCCTCTCTTCTTCAGGTCAAGCAATACTGATATACAAAGGAATCTATGGCTAAAACAGTGTGGAGAGAGGGGGAAAAAAAGCCAGGGGACAGTGTCAAAGA